>NC_053024.1:401482109-401718869 GCF_003073215.2 Triticum urartu
GTAGACGAAAGAGGGGATGCCTTCCGGGGCATCCCCAAGCTTTGGCTTTTAGGTGTCCTTAGATTATCTTTGGGGTTCCATGGGCATCCCCAACCTTAGGCTCTTTCCACTCCTTATTCCATAATCCATCAAATCTTTACCCAAAACTTGAAAACTTCACAACACAAACTTAAAGTAGAAAATCTCGTGAGCTCCATTAGCGAAAGAAAATAAAAGACCACTTCAAGGTACTGTAATGAACTCATTATTTATTTATATTGGTGTTATACCTAATGTATTAAAACTTCTCTATGGTTTATAAACTATTTTACTAGCCATAGATTCATCAAAATAAGCAAACAACACATGAAAAACAGAATCTGTCAAAAATAGAATAGTATGTAGTAATCTGAAGCTAGCGCAAGATCTGGAACCCCAAAAATTCTAAAATAAATTGCTGGACGTGAGTAATTTATCTATTAATCATCTTCAAAAAGAATTAACTAAATATCACTTTCCAAATAAAAATGGAAGTAGTTCTTGTGAGCGCTAAAATTTCTGTTTTTTACAGCAAGTTCAACAAGACTTTCCCCAAGTCTTCCCAACAGTTCTACTTGTCACAAACACTAATTAAACACAAAAAACACAACAAAAACATAGGCTAGATAAATTATTTATTAGTAGACAGGAGCAAAAAGCAAGGAATAAAAATAAAATTGGGTTGCCTCCCAACAAGCGCTATCGTTTAACGCCCCTAGCTAGGCATAACAAGCAAGAATAGATCTAGGTATTGCCATCTTTGGTAGGCAATTCTTCAATTAGGCATATGCCATCTTTAGGAATTTCTTTACTTTTATTAATTATCAAACTTTTAGGCACAATATCAAAAAATTCATTTGTAGCAAATGGTTCCTTAATGATAGCAAAAAGATCGGGATGAATACTTATAGATTTGAGATCCGCATCCTTACTGGAGGATTCACCCTTATCTTTAGGAATGTACATATTCTTGGCAACTTTAGTGGAAGGACTTGGAGTATTCTTTACGGAATAAAAAGCGGTTCCCAAGTTGGTAATAATATTCTCAAGTTTATCGATCCTAACGGAATCGTGATTTATTTTCTCATTAACTATGGGTTCCTTTTCTTTAATATCTTTCAAAGTAACTCCTATTTTAGATCCATATTGAGAGATTCAGCTGTGGATCTTTTTATCCAAATTTTCTATTAATTCCACAGTAGCAACCTTATTTTCAATAATTTCAAGCCTTTGCATTACATGCTCCAAAGTTAATGTAATTCCATTAACCAAGAGAGGAGGTGAGCCAAATAAATCTAACATAGCATTATAAGAATCAAAAGTTGGCTACCCAAAAAATTCCCTCCGGTAATAGTATCAAGAACATAACAGTGCCAAGGAGTAATGCCTACATAAAAATTGCAAAGAAGAACGGAAGTAGATTTCTTCCTAGTAGATCTATTTTGAGCATTGCAAATTCTGTACCAAGCATCTTTTAGATTTTCTCCCTCCCTTTGCTTAAAATTTAGAATTTCATTCTTGGGAGACAACGGAGAAGATAAGGGACTAGCCATAACGACAAGCAAACAAACTAACACACAAGCAAACAAAAAGCAAGCGGGCAAAAAGAGGAAAAATAGAGAGGGAGGATAGAGAGAGAGAGGGCGAATAAAACGGCAAGGGTGAAGTGGGGGAGAAGAAAATGAGAGGCAAATGGCAAATAATGTAATGCGGGAGATAAGGGTATGTGATGGGTACTTGGTATGTTGACTTTTGCGTAGACCTCCCCGGCAACGGCGCCAGAAATGGCTTGTTGTGGGGAGTCAAATCTTGACTTGTGCGAACCTCCCTGGCAACGGCGCCAGAAATCCTTCTTGCTACCTCTTGAGCACTTCGTTGGTTTTCCCTAAAGAGGAAGGGATGATGCAGCAAAGTAGCGTAAGTATTTCCCTCAATTTTTGAGAACCAAGGTATAAATCCAGTAGGAGGCTACGCGCGCGTCCCTCGTACCGCCACAAAACAAATAAATCGTCTCAACCAACGCAAATAGGGGTTGTCAATCCCTATAAGGCCACTTACAAGAGTGAGATCTAATAGATATGATAAAGATAATATTTTTGGTATTTTTGTGATGAAGATGCAAAGTAAAATAAAGGCAAAGTAAATAGCAAAGGAAATAACTAAGTAGTAGGATATCAATATGATAAAGATAGACCCGGGGCCATAGGTATCACTAGTGGCTTCTCTCGAGAGCATAAGCATTCTACGGTGGGTGAGCAAATTACTGTTGAGCAATTGACAGAATTGAGCATACTTATGAGAATATCTAGGTATGATCATGTATATAGGCATCACGTCCGAGACAAGTAGACCGACTCCTGCCTGCATGTACTACTATTACTCCACTCATCGACCACTATCCAGCATGCATCTAGAGTATTAAGTTAAAAACAGAGTAATACCTTAAGAAAGATGACATGATGTAGAGGGATAAACTCATGCAATATGAAGAAAACCCCATCTTGTTATCCTTAATGGAAACAATACAATACAATACAATACGTGCCTTGCTGCCCCTACTGTCACTGGGAAAGGACACCGCAAGATTGAACCCAAAGCTAAGCACTTCTCCCATTGCAAGAAAGATCAATCTAGTAGGCCAAACCAAACTGATAATTTGAAGAGACTTGCAAAGATAATCAATCATACATAAAAGAATTCGGAGAAGATTCAAATATTATTCATAGATAGACTTGATCATAAACCCACAGTTCATCGATCTCATCAAACACACCGCAAAAAGAAGATTACATCGAATAGTTCTCCACAAGAGAGGGGGAGAACATTGTATTGAGATCCAAAAAGAGAGAAGAAGCCATCTAGCTACTAACTATGGACCCGTAGGTCTGAGGTAAACTACTCACACCTCATCGGAGAGGCTATAGTGTTGATGGAGAAGCCCTCCGTGATCAATGCCCCCTCTGGCGGAGCTCCGGAACAGGCCCCAAGATGGGATCTCATGGATACAGAAAGTTACGGCGGTGGAATTAGGGTTTTGGCTCCGTATCTGATCGTTTGGGGGTACGTGGATATATATAGGAGGAAGGAGTATGTCGGTGGAGCAATAGGGGGCCCACGAGGGTGGAGGGCGCGCTTGGGGTAGGTAAGCGCGCCCCCTACCTCGTGGCCTCCTCTCTTGTGCCTTGACGTAGGGTCCAAGTCTCCTGGGTCTTATTCATTGAGAAAATCACGTTCCCGAAGGTTTCATTCCGTTTGGACTCCGTTTGACATTCCTTTTCTTCGAAACCCTAAAATAGGCAAAAAAACAACAATTCTGGGTTGGGCCTCCGGTTAATAGGTCAGTCCCAAAAATAATATAAAAGTGGATAATAAAGCCCAATAATGTCCAAAATAGTAGATAATATAGCATGGAGCAATAAAAAATTGTAGATACGTTGGAGACATATCAGTAGCTCGTTTGAGATAGAGCTTTGCTCTCCACTTGATCCCTTCTCCATCGGAGTTCACGACCTCTACAGAGAAGATCCCCCATGTGGATTCAGGACGCCTCAAGGGAAGACCCCTCAAGACCTCCTCACGGAGAAGAACTTGCTACTTGCATCGTCCTTTGTTGATCGTGGATCGTGTATCTCTTTTTGTTTCGAAGATCTAGCACATGTGTAATCGAATCTTGTTGGTTTGAGTGATTCCTCTTGTGTTTCCCCTTGTGTCCTTCATGTTCTTCGCGGAATCCGCTCCAATTGTGAAAGATCGGGCATCTAGGGTTCTGATACGTCTCCAACACATTTATAATTTTTGATTGTTCCATGCTATTACATTATCTGTTTTGGATGTTTTATATGCATTAATATGCTATTTTATATTATTTTTGGGACTAACTTATTACCTTGAGCCCAGTGCCAGTTTCTAGTTTTTCCTTGTTTTTGAGCTTCGCAGAAAAGGAATACCAAACAGAGTCCAAATGGAATAAAACCTTTGCAATGATTTTTCTTGGACCAGAAGACACCTGTTGGACTTGGACCCCAAGTCAGGAGACCTTGGAGTAGACGACAAGCCACATGAGCGCACCCCCCTGCCTTGTGGCCTACTCCAACACCCCCTGAACTAATTCTTCGTCCTATATATTTACATATATTCCCAAACCACTAGAAGCATCCACGAAAACAGTTTTCCACCGCCGCAACCTTCTGTTCCCGTGAGATCCCATCTTGGGGCCTTTTCCGGCATCCTGCCGGAGGGGGATTCGATCATGGACGGCTTCTACATCAACTCTATTGCCCTTCCAATGAAGTGTGAGTAGTTTACCTCAGACCTACGGGTCCATAGCTAGTAGTTAGATGGCTTCTTCTCTCTTTGATTCTCAATACCATTTTCTCCTCGATGTTCTTGGAGAACTATCCGATGTAACCTTCTTTTGCGGTGTGTTTGTTAAGATCCGATGAATTGTGGATTTATGATCAGCTTATCTATGAATATTAATTGAATCTTCTCTGAATTATTTTATGCATGATTTGATATCTTTGTAATTCTCTTAAAACTATCGGTTTAGTTTGGCCAACTAGATTGGTTTTTCTTGCAATGGGAGAAGCGCTTAGCTTTGGGTTCAATCTTACGGTGTCCTTTCCTAGTGACAGTAGGGGCAGCAAGGCACGTATTGTATTGTTGCCATCGAGGATAAAAAGATGGGTTTTACATCATATTGATTGAGTTTATTCCTCTACATCATGTCATCTTACTTAATGCGTTACTGTGTTATTCATGAAATTAATACTCTAGATGCAGGCAGGAGTCGGTCGATGTGTGGAGTAATAGTAGTAGATGTAGGCAGGAGTCGGTCTACATGGCACAAACGTGATGCCTATATTTCATAATCATTGCCTTAGATATCGTCACAACTTTGCGCTTTTCTATAAATTGCTTGACAGTAATTTGTTCACCCACCATATTATTTGCTATCTTGAGAGAAGCCTCTAGTGAAACCTATGGCCCTTGGGTGTATTTTCCATCATATTAGTTTTCAATCTACTATTTTGCAATCCTTTACTTTCCGATCTATAAACCAAAAACACCAAAAATATTTACTTTATTGTTTGTTTAGTTTCATCTATCTCTATGAGATCTCACTTTTGCAAGTAACCGTGAAGGGATTAACAACCCCTTTATCGCCTTGGGTGCAAGTTGTTTGATTGTTTGTGCAGGTATTGGTGATTTGTGCGTTATCTCCTACTGGATTGATACCTTGGTTCTCTAACTGAGGGAAATAATTATCTATACTTTGCTGCATCACCCTTTCCTCTTCAAGGGAAAAACCAACGCAAGCTCAAGAAGTAGCAGGAAGAATTTCTGGCGCCGTTGCCGGGGAGATCTACGCCAAGTCAATACATACCAAGTACCCATCATAAAACTCTCATCTCTTGCATTACATTATTCTCCATTTGCCTCTCGTTTCCTCTCCCCCACTTTGTCGCAGGAAACCACGGCCACCTATGGGACCAGGAGGTCCCTTGCTGGTTCGGCACGGGGGCGACGCGTTGCACAAAGAGAAGACCAGCATGGAGCACCACGGCAGAGATCATGCCGGCAATTTACCAAGGCTCGGGCCGCCGTGAGGCATAAAACCCTACTCCTACTTTAGTGGACTGATGGTGAAAAAGGTGGTGGTGGTGCATGGTACACTTGCCCGGCAGGGGTTGCCTCAGGCAATAGTGACTACGCGCGTATGGTGTGTGAGTTATCCAACCTTCTAACCCCTTCTATGGTTGCCATGGGCCATAGTGTCTGCATTCTGGGAACAGGGGTCCCCAGACTTGCCTGCCTACGGCCCGCGGCATGGCAGAGCCAGCAGGCCGTATGTCCCATCATCACCAACAAAGCACCCAAGACCCTCGCGAGGGTCCAAGCCTCGCAAGGCGGACGACGCAAGAGCTCCTCGGGAGTATCCTAGCTAGGTAGGCTCACGAGGAGCGGAGATAACAAGGCGGGGCAAACCTCATGAGACCCTCGTGACGTGAGCCATGACGCACGACACCAGGCGGGCGCCAGAGCGCGTAGCGTCCTTGTTTCCTCTTTGGTGCTAAGGAGGCAAGCGCAGGCGAAGAGTACTGAGGCATCAGGCAAAGGTTGCTATATTGGTGCAATGAGACCAAGACCAGGAGGACGGCAAGACGGAGGTCATTGTGGAGCCCAATACAGCATCATCACCAGAGCTTTGCGCAGGCAAAGACCACTTTTGTCAGGATAGCTTGTACTAGCTGCCCCCCTTCAAATTGGCCCGCCATTGTTGGCTTCCTTCCCGCTCGATATTTGGGAAGAGGACCAGGGCCAGTATAAATAGGACTAGCCACCACCTTAGAGGGGGGACGGATCATTCAGACCACCCACACACACAAGCTCACCGAGCTCAAGAACACCTCAACCTCAGGAGGCTATTCTTCCCTTATACTATTCATCATCAGCCCTAGAGGCAATCCACCACTACCACACTGGAGTAGGGTATTACACCACAACGGTGGCCCGAACCAGTATAAATCTTGTGTTTTATGTGTTGTGAGTTCGTCGAGTTCGTCCGTGAGATCTTAGTGAGCTAGGGCGTCGATTGGTGGGAAGGAAAGACTTCGCGCGCACCCTAGTGTTCGAACCTTAAGGGTTTGCTGGAACCCCACATCCGACACATGGATCAAGGGTAACCATAGTGTCAAAGTAGTAATTACACACTGATAAGATAGAAAACAATGTTATCATACCTAATAATGTGCCCTGACAAGGCGCATTAAATGGACTGCTTCACGTCACATCGTTGGTTGCCCGTCAAGGCTTGCCGGGTGATACGTCTCCAACGTATCTATAATTTATGAAGTATTCTTGTTGTTATATTATCATTCTTGGATGTTTTACAATCATTTTATAGCAACTTTATATCATTTTTGGGGACTAACCTATTGACCTAGTGCCCAGTGCTAATTGTTGCTTTTTTCTTGTTTTTTTACATCGCAGGAAATCAATACCAAACGGAGTCCAAACACTGTAAAACTTTTTGGAGAGTTCTATGGACCAGAACACCCAGGATGGGCCAAAGCAACACCTGGGGGTGCCCCGAGGGGGGCACAACTCACCAGGGCACGCCTGGGGGCCCGGGCGCGCCCAGGTGGGTTGTGCCCACCTCGGGGGCCTTCAGCACCCCCTCTTTACCCTATAAATTCACAAATATGCCAAAAACCCTCAGGGTTAACCTAGATCAGAAGTTCCGCTGCCGAAAGGCTCTATAGCCACCGAAAACCAATCTAGACCCCGTTCTGGCACCCTGTCTGAGGGGGGAATCATCTCCGGTGGCCATCTTCTTCATCCCAGCAGCCACCATGATGAGGAGGGAGTAGTCCACCCTCGGGACTGAGGGTTTGTACCAGTAGCTATGTGTTTAATCTCTCTCGTGTTCTTGAGATGTCACGATCTTGATGTATCGCGGCCTTTGTTAATATAGTCGGGTCATATGGTGTTTTCCCCTCTCTATCTTGTTGTGAATTGATTTTTTCCCTTTGAGATTTCATTGTTATCAGATTGAATACTTTTAAGGATTTGAGAGCACTTGATATATGTCTTGCATATGAATACTCATGGTGACAATGGGGTATCATATTGATTCATTTGATATGTGTTTTGGCATTCAACTCACAGATTCCCGCGGTGACATTGGGGTAATCTATGCATAGGGGTTGATGCACGTTCTCGTCTTTTGTTTCTCCGGTAGAAATCGTGGGGCACCCTTTGAGGTTCCTTATGTTGGATTGAGTATTATGAATCTGAAATTATTTGGTGTTATTTTAGTATGAACTCTTGGATAGATCGATCGGAAAGAATAGCTTCGAGGTGGTTTCGTACCCTACAAATAATTTCTTCTTATGTTCTCCGCTAGATAGGAACTTTGAAGTGTTTCTTCATCACACTTTGAGTGGTGGTTATATGAATTATATTAGCATTGTTGAGAGATTGCACTAGTGAAAGTACAGACTTGAGGCCTCATTTTCAAGCATTGCAATACCCTTTTTTGTGCCCGTTTACTATTTGCTACCTTGTTGTTTTTATTTATTCAGATTATAAATATATATTTCTACCATCAATATTACACTTTTTTCAACATCTCTTCGCCGAACTAGTGCACCTATATAATTTTCCATTGTATTGGGTGTGTTGGGGACACAAGAGTTTTCTTGTATTTGGTTGCAGGGTTTTTTGAGAGAGACCATCTTCATCCTACACCTCCCACAGATTGATAAACCTTAGGTCATCCACTTGAGGGAAAATTGCTACTGTCCTACAAAACTCTGCGCTTGGAGGCCCAACGCGAGTCTACAAGAATAAAGATGCGTAGTAGACATCAAGCTCTTTTCTAGCGCCATTGCCGGGGAGGTGAGTTCTTGAAGGTATATCTTTTAGATCTTGCAGTTGAATCTTTTAGTTTCTTTTTATCACTAGTTTGGTTTATAAAAGAAAACTACATAAAAATGGAATTGAGGTTGCATCATATTATTGATCATCTTTATAATATCTTTCTTGAAAATGATGGTTCTGAAAATTGTGCTCAATTGTTAGAAGAAGTCAATAAAATGTTTGGCACAAAATATTTGAATGATGAGCATGATTGAAATGTTGTTAGTATGAATTCTTTGAATATCCAAAATTCTAATTGTCGGATCACGGGTTCCGGAAAACCCTTGAGGTCCGAACACTGGGCTGCGCGCGAAGGTTTTCTCCCTATCAATCCACGCCCTAGCTCGCTAAGATCTTACGGGCGAACACAACGAACTCACAACACAGAAAGACAGAAGATTTATACTGGTTCGGGCCACCGTTGTGGTGTAATACCCTACTCTAGTGTGGTGGTGGTGGATTGCCTCTTGGGCTGATGATGAACAATACAAGGGGAAGAACTGCCTCCTGAGGTTGAGGTGTTCTTGTGCTTGGTGAACTTGTGTGGGCGAGATGATCTTGGATCCGCTCTCTACTTGCGATGAGGTCGATCTTCCCTCCTCCCTGTGGTGGCTAGTTCTACTTATATAGGCCCTGGTCCTCTCCCCAAATATTGAGCAGGAAGGGTGAGGGAGTCCTGGACTAAGGGGTCCTCGGGTGTCCGGCCTGTTATCTATGGGTCGGACTGATGGGCTGTGAAGACATGAAGACCGAAGACTGCACCGTGTCCGGATTGGACTCTTCTTGGAGCGGAAGGCAAGCTTGGCGACCGAAGATTCCTTCTTATGTAACCGACTCCATGTAAACCCTAGATCCCTGTAACGCCCTGGATGCAACTTTCCATAATTGTAACTCCGACTCTTGCTTTTTCTGGAGACGCGATATGAGTTTCCCTTTGTGGTTGGGTTTTTGTCTTCGTTTTTCATTTTGTTCATGTCATGCATTTCATATCATGTCATCATGTGCATCGCATTTGCATACGTGTTTGTCTCATGCATCCGAGCTTTTTCCCCGTTGTCCGTTTTGCAATCCGACACTCCTACGTCCTCCGGCGCCCCCTTTTGCCTCTTTTCGTGAGCGGGTGTTAAACTTTCTCGGATTGGACCAAGATTCTGCCAAGCGGCCTTAGTACACCACCGGTAGACCGCCTATCAAGTTTCGTGCTATTTGGAGTCCGTTAGATACTCCAACGGTTAACCGGGGAACCGTAAAGGCCTTGTGTGTGTTGCAGCCCAACACCCCTCCAAAACAGCCCAATAACCCTTCGAAACCCCTTCCATGTCCTCCGTCGTCGGATCACGATTGTGTGGGCCTCATTTGGACATTCCTACCTCCCTCTATCTATATATATATGTGTGTGTGTGTGTGTGTGTTTCCCTCCGAAATTTCGCGGATGAAACCCTAGCGTCTTCCTCCTCGCGCCGCCGGACATATCCGTCCGCGCCGGACATGTCCGTCGGCCACGTCGCTCCGGCCAACCACAAGCCACCACGTCACCCCGCCGCTGCTCCCCTCGACTGGCGTCGCGCCACATCACCGCCGCGAGCGCCCCACTTCGTCGCGCCACCCGGGGCCCAGATCCGGCCTGCCCCGGGCCCGCCCACCGTCGTCGCTCGCCCGAGCCGGCTCCCGTGCAGTGCCGCCGTGCGCCGCCCGCCGACCTTGCCGGCGCCTCACGCCACCCCGTCGCCGAGGCTCCGCGCGCCGCCCCGCTGCCAGTTCACTGGCGCCGCCTCGCCGCTGCCACACCAATCGGCCGCACCGCCGCATCCCGCAGGCGCCCACGCCCCTCGTGCTGCAACCTCTCGCCGGAGCGCGCACCTCGTCCGCCGCCGCGCCATGCCGCCCTGCCATGCTGTTCGCCGGTCGCCGCCGCCACCGTCCATGCTCACCGGAGCCGCCACCTCGTCGTCGGATCTGGGGAGTGGGACGAGATCCACCACTCCCCCGATCCAAACGCCGCGCCCCGTCCTGCACCGTTCCATCACGCATCGCCCCGTCCAACTTCTCGGAGGGGTATATTTTCTCTGTTCATTGCATCATAACTATCTGACCGTAGCTCTGTTTCGTGCGCATGATATATCAAAATGTTCATCATGATGTGCTCTTCATTTTGTTCCATTGTGACATGCTTGTTTGAGTCCATCTTGATGCCCAAATCACTGATTCAAGAGTGCTATAAATTGTTATGTGCTGTTACTTAGCAGAATATGTTGATTTGTCATTTTTGTCACATTTGTTGTGTGCATCATATGGGCATGAGCTCTACATGTGTTTTGATCTATGCCATGCCATCATTGCAGGGGTGCTTGCCATGTATTTTTGTGATCAATGTGTTGACTAGCACAAGCATGCAAAGTAGCCTTCGTGATATTGCTGATTTTAGGAACATAGAAATTTACCAAGTCATTTCCCTGCTGTTATTTTTATGCCATGTAACCATGATGCTACAGTGAGATCCATGCTTGTTTTGAGTTGCTTCAGTAAGGATGATTTGGACATATGGTTATGCTCTATCCATCCATGCCCCTGTTTGCAATTATGGAGTGCCCTAGCATGTCTCATTCTTGCTCTATTTTTGCTATAAAATGTTCCTGGCAGATTGCTTACATGTTAATCAATTTTGCCATGGTTGTTGTAGTTGATCCAAGCATGCTATAAATTTGTTCTTTCCATGGGTAGCCTTATGATCATGTCTTCTTGCTTTTAGTGTATCACTTCCATATTCTTTGTTGCTATGTTAAATCTTTCCTTTCCGAAGGACGCATATGCACTGCATTTCATATCCCGCATATCATGTCATGTTTTGCATCATGTTGCTTGCGCATTGCATCGTGGTTGATTGTGGTTTCCTTTGCTTGTCTTCTTTCCTTGGGTAGAGCCGGGAGACGAGTGCATGATCGAGGAACTCGTTGAGTACGCTTACGAGGATCAAGCTTTTGTCAACTCAGAGAACTTTGCAGGCAAGATGACCATACCCTCGAAATCACTTCTATCTTTGCTTGCTAGTTTTTCGCTCTATTGCTATGCCGCGATGCCTACAACTTGCTATTGCATGCCTCCCACATTTCCATGTCAAGCCTCTAACCCACCTTTCCTAGCAAACCATTGTTTGGCTATGTTACCGCTTTGCTCAGCCACTCTTATAGCGTTGCTAGTTGCAGGTGAAGATGAAGTTTGTTCCATGTTGGAACATGGATATTGTTGGGATATCATTATTATATCTTGGTTTACTTTAATGCATCTATATACTTGGTAAAGGGTGGAAGGCTTGGCTATGCCTGGTGTTTTTTTCCACTCTTGCTGCCCTAGTTTCCGTCATACCGGTGTTATGTTCCTTGATTTTGCGTTCCTTATGCGGTTGGGTGTTATGGGAACCCCTTGGCAGTTTGCTTTGAATAAAACTCCTCCAGCAAGGCCCAACCTTGGTTTTACCATTTTGCCTACCTACCACCATATACCTTCCCTTGGGTTCTGTAGACTCAAGGGTCATCTTATTTTCAAACCCCCCCGGGCCAGTGCTCCTCTGAGTGTTGGTCCGAACTAGAGTCCTTTGCAGCGCCACCTCGGGGAAACTCGAGGTTTGGTTTTAGTTGTACGGAGCGCTCATCCGGTGTGCCCTAAGAACGAGATATGTGCGACTCCTATTGGGATTTGTCGGCACATCGGGCGGCTTTGCTGGTCTTGTTTTACCATTGTCGAAATGTCTTGTAACCAGGATTCCGAGACTGATCGGGTCTTCCCGGGAGAAGGAATATCCTTCGTTGACCGTGAGAGCTTCTGATGGGCTAAGTTGGGACACCCCTGCAGGGTTTTGAACTTTCAAAAGCCGTGCCCGCGGTTATGGGCAGATGGGAATTTGTTAATGTCCGGTTGTAGAAAAATTGAAACTAAACTTAATTAAAATGAATCAACCGCGTGTGTTGCCGTGATGGTCTCTTTTCGGTGGAGTCCGGGAGGAGAACACGGTCCCGTGTTATGCTTGAATGTAAGTAGCCTCAGGATCACTTCTTGATCATTATTAGTTTCCCGACCGTGCTTTGCTTCTCTTCTCGCTCTCTTTTGCGTAAGTTAGCCACCATATATGCTAGTGCTTGCTGTAGCTCTACCTCACTACCTTTTCCTGCCCTTAAGCTTAAATAGTCTTGATCGCGAGGGTGTGAGATTGCTGAGTCCTCGTGACTCACAGATACTTCCAAACAGATGCAGGTGCCAATGATGCCAGTGAAGGGGACACTACTGAACTCAAGTCGGTGCTCAATGAAGATCGTGTTCGTTGTGTTGTTTCGTTTCCTTTCGATCAGTAGTGGAGCCCAGTTGTGGCGATCGGGGATCTGGCATTTGGGGTGGTCTTTCTTTATTTTGGTTCCGTAGTTGGACCTTGATTGTATTCTTGGATGATGTATGATATATTTATGTATTGTGTGAAGTGGCGATTATAAGCCAATTCTTTATCCCTTTCTTATTCAGTACATGGGATGTGTAAAGATTACCCCTCTTGCGACATCCCTACCATGCGGTTATGCCTCTAAGTCGTTCCCCGACACGTGGGAGATATAGCCGCATCGTGGGTTTGACAATCCCCTCGGTGTCTATATAAACCGTAGGGGGTAGTCCGGAAAGAGAGGGACATATACTCATTACCATATTCATAGGCTAGACTTCTAGGGTTTAGCCATTACGATCTTGTGGTAGATCAACTCTTGTAATACTCATATTCATCAAGATCAATCAAGCAGGAAGTAGGGTATTACCTCCATAGAGAGGGCCCAAACCTGGGTAAACATCGTGTTCCCTGTCTCCTGTTACCATCGATCCTAGACGCACAGTTCGGGACCCCCCTACCCGAGATCCGACGGTAATGGCACTGTCCAAGGAGGAATCTTCCTCCCCAGACAGATCTTCATAGTCGGCGGCTTCATACTGCGTGCCAACTCGCTTGGCCATCTGGAGCAGACCTACAGCTACGCCCCTGGCCATCAGGTCAGATTCGGGAGCTTGAACTACATCGCGGGCATCGGTGGAGATTTGATCTTCGACGGATTCGAGACCACAGCAGCCGCCCCCCATTGCCCCGACGAACATTGTCATCCGGCAGCATCTAGGAGATAGCTCCTGTAGCAGCTTTGGCTTTAAATCCAGAGCAGATCAAATTACAGGCGCTACCGATTCCGCGGCATTGGAACCGCATGCAAATTCCACTTCCTACAGTATCCGCATCAATGAAACCCCGGACTCACCTCTGACATCGAACTCCGAACCCTGTGAGCCCGCATATACCGAACTCGATCAGTTATCGATCTCCAAGTTCAACGCCGCAGATGTCTTCCAACACGCACCCATGGGTGACATACTAAACTCGCTAAAAAACCTATCCCTGGCAAACAACCCGTCGTCGAACTATGTTCGGTTCGAACTTTTAGCGGACGATGGAGAATTTTGTTTCCCACCCGACACCCAGCTCGTTGCCACTATTGAAGACCTAACCAACACGCCTGACCCTTGCCCCGAAGACATCGACAGTTTGGACGACGATGAGGGGGCAAGGCCAGAGCTTATAACCCGTTCGACATGGGAAGACCACTTCCTGGTATGATATGTGTATGAAAGACACACCTTATGTTGCTCTTGACAATGATAAGGAGAATTCGGTCGAGAATAAACCGCCTGGTACACATCCCGGAAACCGGCACCCTAGGCCACATCGCCCAAGAGAAAACGCTGCCAACATAGACCCCGCGGAGGTAGAATCCGAGCAGGACGAACAGGAAGGCGAGCAGGATAGCTCTGATGAACAGACCACATATGGGGACTCGGAGGACAGCAATTATCTCCCATCCTCTGAGGAAGAGGAGATCCTCGGCGACGAAGACTTTATCATGCCCAAGGAACCTCTCGAGCAGGAGCGCTTTAAACGCCAGCTTATAACCACTACAAGGAGCCTAAGAATGAAGCAGCTACAGCTTCAGGCAAGCCAAGATTTGCTCAATGATAGATGGACCGAGGTCTTGGCCATCGAAGAACACGGCCTTAGCAGCCCAGTCAAAAGCCACCCAAAGAATAGGTGGCTCCCTCAATACGATGGCAGGGTGATGGAGCCCATACCACCATCAAATAATGCGGCAGGCCGACCACAGTTCGGTCCATCCAAGCAGCAGCCCAAGCAGAGCATCATACCAACCCGTCCAGCCATCAAAACAAACTAGCTCGGAGGAATACCTGCGATATCAACCAATACACTAAGGGTAGAGAAGGATGTACACAATCGACGTACAGATCACGAAGATATATCCCGGCCGACGATGATGGTCGCCTATTCGGACGCTATAAAGCCGATTATGCCCGGGCCGTACACCGTAGGCGGAACCCGCCGGAGGTGCTTCATAGTGTGGCCCAACATAGAGGAGCCGCACACCCTCTCTGCTTCACTAGCGAAGTAATGGAGCACGAATTCCCAGATGGGTTTAAACCCATCAACATCGAATCATACGATGGAACAACAGATCCCGCGGTATGGATCGAGGATTACTCCCTCATATTCACATGGCCCGTGGAGACGACCTCCACGCCATTAAATACCTACCTCTCAAGCTTAAAGGGCCAGCTCAGTACTAGTTAAATAGTTTGCTAGAAAATTCCATTAGCAACTGGGAAGATTTGGAAGACGCCTTTCGAGGCAATTTCCAGGGAACATATGTCCGACCATTATACACCGATGACTTAAGTCACATTGTCCAAAAGAACCAAATTGTCGACTGTCCAGACGCAGAAGCCCTTGCGGCCTTCAGACATAGCGTCCGGGACGAATGGCTAGCGCGTCACCTCGGCCAGGAAGGACCCAAATCCATGGCAGCCCTTACCGCTCTAATGACCCGCTTCTGTGCGGGAGAAGACAACTGGCTGGCTCGCAAAAGCAACGACAACAGCAGCCCGGGCACCTCCGAAATCTGAGATGGCAACAGCAAGCCACGACAAATCGAACACAATAGTCGCAGTAATATACGCGACACAGCGGTGAACGCCGGATTTCACAATCCGAAGACCGGTCAATGGAAGAAGCCACTAAAGGCAAACCAGGATGGACCATCCACCCTCGACAAGATATTGGACCGACCTTCTCAGATTCACGGTCAACCTGGTATGCCAGCTAACCATACCAACCGAAACTGTTGGGTCTCCAAGAAGGCAGGCAAGCTTAACGATGATCACAAGGGGAGGAGGCCACCAGGCGACAAAGACGACGGATCGGCTCGCGAGCAGAACGCCAGGGGCCAGAAACAGTTTCCCTCCGAAGTTCGACTACTCCGGGAACGTGAATAGCATTCTGTCTTCCGCCACGCACGTATTGTACTGGCAAAATTTGCACCTCGCGCACATCACTACGCACTCAAGATACCATGGGCATCGGCGGAAGCATAATATGGACACTCTGCAAGCATTCCCGTAACATTTTCTATCTACTTACTTTGTTTTTTATGTATCATCCCTAAATAACAGGTGACCAGCCGGACAACATCTACAACGGACTCTATCGGAGTCCGGATCCGTACGCTCACCTAAGGGGCTACTTCCGTTAACACTACAAAAAAAGACACATCCATGACATTCTGGGCCGAACGAATTTTTTTCCTGTCATACATATGACACCTCTATGACGATAATTGTGACAAAACCCGGTATCATCATAGATGTGGTGGGCTCCTACTTCTATGACAAATAATCATGACAGGAAATGGGCTTTTCGTCCTAGGCAGGCCGGAGACGCAGCTGCATGACATTCTTTGGGCTGTCCATGACGGAAAAAATCATGGTAGAAGCGAGGGGAGGAAAATTTCGGGGAGTTCCCGGTTACGGTGGGAGGTCGGGGGCCGAGCGATGCGCGTTTCTCTCATACACGTATGCGTGTGTGTGCGAGGCGTTGGCTCTAACTTAACCCGAGCGAGGCGTTGGGCTCTAACTGAACCCGAGAGATTGCACTGCGGGCTACGCGTTACTGAACCCGAGCGATCGATCAATGGCTATTAACTGAACCCGATCGAGCAATTCCTTTGCTACTGCTGCTAACTGAAGCCGATCGATTGGATGAACAGTGAGCGTTGCTAGGGCGGGGGGGGTGGATGAACAATGAGCGTTGGCGTTGCCTCTGGATGAACAGGACCCCGTGGTGTGGTGGAGGGCTGGATGAACAGTAGACGGTGGAGGGGTGCCCGTGGAGGGCTAGTTGAATAGGACCCCGTGGTGTGGAGGGCTGGATGAACAGTAGACGGTGGAGGGGTGCCCATGGAGGGGTGGTTGAACAGTAGCCCGTGGAGTAGCGCGCGGTGGAGGCTGGATGAACAGGAGCCCGTGGAGGCTGGAGGAGGTCGACGGTAGCCCGTGGAGGCTGGAGGAGGTCGACGGTGGAGATGAACAGTATCCCGTGGAGTCCAGTTTTGCGATAAGCCACACCCCTCCCGATCAACAGGACCCCCGTTTCGACCGTAGCGCTCCAACACAAGTCTGTTTCCTCCGTTTTGCGGTACGCCACACCCCTCCCAATCAATAGGACCCCCGTTTCGACCGTAGGAGGTCCGTTTCCTCCGTTTTGCGGTACGCCAGACCCCTCCCGATGAACAGGATCCTGTTTCGAACGTGTCCGGTCAAACACAAGGCCGTTTCCTCCATTTTGCGGTACGCCAGGCCTCGTTTCCATCGCCTGTTCCGTCCAAGCCCTCCCGATGAACACGACCACGCATTCCGTTCCGACCCAGCCGGTTGGCTCCCACGCGTTCCGTTGCCTCCCGATGAACACGACGCATTCCGTTGCCTCCCCATGAACACGACGCATTTCGTTGCCTCCCCGTGAACACGAGCATTCCGTTGCCTCCCCATGAACACGACGACGACGTTGTTTCTCTGTTCCGACCCAGCCATGTACACGAGCCCTGACCGTACGTATGCGCGAGTAGGCGTTTGAGACTCTGCCCGTATGTACGTACGTGGCCATATTTTCTTTCTTGCACCCTGGCCACTGTACGTACGCGTACATGCTACGTGCGTGCCTCTACTACGACACGTACGCGCCTCTACTATGACACGTGCACGCCTCTACATCGACCAGTATATATGTACGTACACGTTCGCGACCAGAATGACAACGCTACGTACGCTTCGACCAGGTGGGTCCCAACTGTCAGGCACTTCCTTGCCTGCGAAGATGTAGCTGGTGGGTCCCAGCAGTCAGGGGGGCGAATCATTTTGTTTTTGTTTTTTTTTGCCCGGACGCACTTCCTTGCGTGCGAAGGTGTAGCTGCTGGGTCCTAGCAGTCTGGGGGGAATCGTTTTGTTTTTTTCCCGGACGCACTTCCTTGCGTGCGAAGATGTAGCTGATGGGTCCCAGCAGTCAGGGGGGCGAATCGTTTTTTTTCGGACGCACTTCCTTGCGTGCGAAGATGTAGCTGGTGGGTCCCAGCAGTCAGGGGGGCGAATTGTTTTTTTTTCGGACGCACTTCCTTGCGTGCGAAGATGTAGTCAGGGGGAAACGTTTTTTTCGCGAAATACAGTGGCCCGTCCGGTGGGTCCCCGCTGTCAGGTGGAGGAATAATTATTTTGCGCATAATAAGGAGGCACTTCCTAGCTGCATCCGTGGACCCAGCTGTCAGCCTCTCCACGTACAGTCCACGTCCGATGGAAGCCATTCCTTGACCACGTTGACCACGCCGCGCCGAGAGCACCAGGGCGGTGGACGACGGCGAGGCCTAGGAAGGGGACGACGCGGAGCCGGGGAAGACACGGCAGTGGATGCCCACGCATAGAGGAGTATGAGGGTTCACTCGTTCGGCTGCGGTGCGAGGCTGTCGTCGCCGCAGAATAACAGGGGTGTGGGTGCGTAGAGGGATGGCTTGGCCAGCGGTGGGAGTAGTAGGGGGCGGTGAGGCCTCCGTGGCATCACAGCCGGCCATGGGCGGCAGGTGCAGGCGGCACGACCGGCGCTGCTTTGGGCGGCTGGAGCAAGAAGACCATAGGTTGAATAAGCACTACGACCGTTGGATGGACATCGTACGGTCACTAGAGCTAGAATCGTTCATATATTGACTAAAGTTGACAAAGGCCTCTGAGGGAGTCCTGGATTAGGGGGTCTCCGGACAGCCGGACTATATCCTTTGGCCGGACTATTAGACTATGAAGATACAAGATTGAAGACTTCGTCTCGTGTCCAGATGGGACTCTACTTGGCGTGGAAGGCAAGCTAGGCAATATGGATATGTATATATCCTCCTTTGTAACCGACCTTGTGTAACCCTAGCCCTTTCCGGTGTCTATATAAACCGGAGGGTTTTAGTCTGTAGGACAACACACAATCATACCATAGGCTAGCTTCTAGGGTTTAGCCTCTCCGACCTCGTGGTAGATCAACTCTTGTAATACCCATATCATCAAGAATAAATCAAGCAGGACGTAGGGTTTTACCTACATCAAGAGGGCCCGAACCTGGGTAAAACATCGTGTCCCCTGCCTCCTGTTACCATCCGCCTAGACGCACAGTTCGGGACCCCCTACCCGAGATCCGCCGGTTTTGACACCGACATTGGTGCTTTCATTGAAAGTTCCTCTGTGTCGTCGCCGTTAGGCTTGATGGCTCCTACTATCATCTATAGAGATGCAGTCCAGGGTGAGACTTTTCTCCCCGGACAGATCTTTGTGTTCGTCGGCTTCACACTGCGGGCCAACTCGCTTGGCCATCTGGAGCAGATCGAAGGTTACGCCCCTAGCCACAAGGCCAGGTTTGGAAGCTTAAACTACACGGCCGATATCCGCGGAGACTTGATCTTCGACGGATTCGAGCCCCTGCCTTGTGCGCCACGCGGTCACGATAAGTACGATTTAGCTCTACCATCGGACCGTATTCAGGAGATCGCACCGACAGCCGCTCCGAGCCTCAATTCGGAGCCAGTTGCGCCATCCATGGACGGGTGGATAGACCCCATCACGGAGGCCGCATCCTCAGCGGCGATTGAGCCGAATATCAACCTTACCCTTCATGAGAGCTATGTCGCCAAACTGCCGGATCCTTCTCCGGCCACGGACTCCGAACCGCCTGCGCCCGTTCCTATCGAATACGATTGGGCGCCGATCATGGAGTTTACCTCCGCGGATATTTTTCAGGACTCGCCCTTCAGCGACATATTGAACTCATTAAGGTCTCTCTCCTTGTCAGGAGGACCCTGGCCGAACTATGTCCGGCAGGATTGGGATGCGGATGACGAAGAAATTCGCCGCCCACCCACCACCCACTTAGTAGCCACTGTCGATGACTTAACCGACATGCTCGACTTCGACTCCGAAGACATCGACGATATGGACGACGATGCGGGAGACGAAGAGGAATCACTGCCCACAGGGCACTGGACAGCCACCTCATCATACGATATATAGATGGTGGACACACCCAAAGAAGGCAATGGCGATGAGATAACGGAGGATGACCCCTCCAAGAAGCAACCCAAGCGCCGGCGTCAGCGGCGCCGCTCTAGTTCCCGCCAAGGAAAAAGTGGTGATACCGACACAGGAGATAATAGCACTCCGGACAGTGCCGAAGACGGCAACAATCCCCTCCAGCAAGATCTAGGGCAGGAGGATGGAGAAGCCAGCCCTCCAGAGAGAGCGACAGATGGAGAGACGGAGGATGATAATTACATGCCTCCCTCCGAAGATGAGGCAAGCCTCGACGATGACTAATTCGTCGTGCCTGAGGATCCCGTCGAACAAGAGCGCTTCAAGCGCCGGCTTATAGCCACGGCAAATAGCCTTAAGAAAAAGCAGCAGCAGCTTCAAGCTGATCAAGATTTGCTAGCTGATAGATGGACCGAAGTCCTAGCGGCTGAGGAATATAAACTCAAACGCCCCTCCAAGAGTTACCCAAAGAGAAGGTTGCTACCCCGACTGGAGGAGGAAGCACAGAAACCTACATCTCCGGCGTATGACGCGACTGATCGGACACCTCGTGGCCGCGACAAGGAGGAATTCCAGCCAAAAGCTCAGCCCACACCTCGATGCCATTCAAATAAAATGGCATGGGATGCCAGACCTGCGAGACGTTTTGGAGGACAAAGCAAAACATGCAAGATCGATCTATGGATCACGAGGGCACGCCACTATGTGAGACCATAATCGTAACGCCGGATACAGTAAAAGTAAGTCCGACCGGTTCGAACACAGTGGGCAAGACTCATTCGAGCTGCGTCGCGACATAGCGCAGTACAGAGGCGCCGCACACCCCCTATGCTTCACAGATGAAGTAATGGATCATCAAATCCCAGAGGATTTCAAACCCGTAAATATAGAATCATACGACGGCACAACAGATCCTGCGGCATGGATCGAGGATTTCCTCCTGCATATCCACATGGCCCGCGGTGATGATCTACACACCATTAAATACCTCCCACTCAAGCTCAAAGGACCAGCTCGGCATTGGCTCAATAGCTTGCCAGCAGAGGCCATTGGCTGTAGGGAGGATCTGGAAGCCGCATTCCTCGACAACTTCTAGGGCACTTATGTGCGACCACCAGATGCCGATGACTTGAGCCACATAATTCAGCAGCCAAAGGAATCGGACAGGCAATTCTGGACATGGTTCCTAACAAAGAAAAATCAAATCGTCGAATGTCCGGATGCAGAGGCCCTAGCGGCTTTTAAGCACAACATCTGCGACGAGTGGCTCGCCCGGCACCTTGGTTAGGAAAAGCCAAAATCTATGGCAGCCCTCACGACACTCATGACCCGCTTTTGTGCGGGAGAAGACAGCTGGCTGGCTCGCAACAATAACATATCAAAGAACCATGGTACTTCAGATACCAAGGATGGCAATGGCAGGTCATGTCGCAACAAACATAAGCGCCGCATTAACAGCGACAATACCGAGGATACGACAGTCAATGCCGGATTCAAAGGCTCTAAACCCGGTCAGCGGAAAAAGCCATTCAAAAGAAGCACTCCGGGCCCATCCAGTTTGGACCGCATACTCGATCGTTCGTGCCAAATACACGGCACCCCCGACAAGCCAGCCAACCACACCAACAGGGATTGTTGGGTGTTCAAGCAGGCCGGCAAGATAAATCCCGAAAACAAAAATAACGGGTCACATAGCGATGACGAGGAGGAGCCCCAGCAGCCGAACATCGGAGGACAAAAGAGGTTCCCCCCACAAGTGCGGACGGTGAACATGATATACGCAACCCACATCCCCAAGAGGGAGCGGAAGTGTGCGCTCAGGGACGTATATGCGTTGGAGCCAGTCGCCCCAAAGTTCAACCCATGGTCTTCCTGTCCGATCACCTTCGATCGCAGGGACCACCCCACTAGTATCCATCATGGCGGATTCGCCGCATTGGTCCTAGACCTAATAATTGATGGATTTCACCTCACTCGAGTCCTAATGGATGGCGGCAGCAGCCTGAACCTGCTTTATCAGGACACGGTGCGCAAAATGGGTATATACCCCTCAAGGATCAAACCCACAAAAACGACCTTTAAAGGCGTCATACCAGGTGTAGAGGCCCACTGCACAGGCTCAGTCACACTGGAAGTGGTCTTCGGATCCCCGGATAACTTCCGAAGCGAAGAGTTAATCTTTGACATAGTCCCATTCCGCAGTGGCTACCATGCACTGCTCCGGTGAACCGCATTCGCGAGATTCAATGCGGTACCACATTATGCATATCTCAAGCTCAAGATGCCAGGACCTCGGGGGGTCATCACAGTCAATGGAAACACAGAGCGCTCTCTCCGCACGGAGAAGCACACTGCGGCCCTCGCAGCAGAAGCACAAAGCAGCCTCTTAAGGCAATCCACTAGTTCGGCGATTAAGGACCCGAACACCTTCAAGCGCGCCCAGAGCAATCAGCAACTGGACTGCCTGGCATGTTCCGAGCTCGCATAGCAATTCGGCCCTCACCCTGGTCCCAGCCAAACGGCGAAATCCGTGCCACGCTTTCACAATTACGCATTAAAAATACCATGGGCACAGGCGGGGAGGGGGGCACGACTACGGCACGCTCCAAGACGCGGCTTTAACCGCACTAGGGGCTTCCCGCTTTGTTGTTTTTCTCTTTCAGGATTTTAATCTTTGGAAACCCTGTCCGGCAGCATGATTGCCGAACACATGATGCAGCAACCAAGGAGGCAGAAAGCTACATCACACCGCGGAATTCCGAGGTGGATTACGATAATGAGTGAAATACTTGCTTTAATACTATTCCTCAGCTTGCCCTTGGAGGGGACATAGTCTACTTTCTGCTTATCGCACTACCTATATCATTCTGCTTTAACGCACCTTTTTGAATAAACAATGCATAGCATTAAGACTATTATATATATATATGTTCATTCATGACATCCAGCACCCGTACACTCTGGTACGGCCAATACGCTAGGGGCTTAAGCATACCCCATAATACAGCGTGAGAAGTCCGAACACTTTCGACAGTGTGGCACCCCGAACTTATAACATTATATGCATCAGCTCCGAATCATGTCTTGGGTCAATAGTTGGGTTTGCCCGGCTCCCATGTTTTGGTACCTTACGTTCCGCTATAACGGCTAAGGTAGCACTGGGAGAACTACTGCGATTGTGCCCCGGTTCTGCTGGGCTAAGCACCTCAGTAGAGAAAGCTAAAACTGACTGTCATGATAAGGCGAGAGACTGGTCGCTGTTCGAGAGGTTTCAAGTCCCTAAAGACTTATGCCGCTTAGAGCGAGGAGTCGGCCCTGTCCGGCTTAAGGCGTGTATAGCGCCCCGAATTCGTCCTTCCGAATACTAGGGGCTTCACCGAAATTTAAAATTATAGAATTCTATGGCTAAGTGAGAGTGATAATGCATTATAGTCTGATTGCCTTGTTCGTTGTGCTGAGCACCTCCCTCGAAGGACCCAAAAATGGGAACAAGAGTGCTCAGGTTTATCCCGAACACCCCAGCACTCGTGGCATGGGGGCAGAAGCCGACGACTAGCCATCTCTCAGATTTGATAAACAGCCGAACAAAAGGCAATATTTTAAATTCAAACAAACATTGCATAGCGCATATGAACAAGTTTTCAGAAATAAAGGATTACACGAGCAAGTTTACTCAAATATTACATCTTTCGCACACTCGTCCGCTACAAGATGGGCACCCTTCAGGACACCCTCATAGTACATCTCGCGGTTGTGATGCTCCTTGCCCTGCGGCGGCCCCTCCTTCACCAGCTTCACGATGTCCGTCTTGGCCTAGTGCACCTTCGCACGGGCGAAAGCCTGGCGAGCACCTTCGATGCAGAAGGACCGCTTGATGACTTCCAGCCGTGGGCAGGCATCCACAAGCCGCCTCACCAGGCCGAAGTAGCTGTTGGGAAGGGCATCGCCAGGCCACATCCGGACTATCAAGCCCTTCATGGCCTGTTCGGCCGCCTTGTGTAGCTCGACTAGTTGCTTCAGCTGGTCGCTCAGAGGCATCGGGTGTTCGGTCCCAGTATACTGAGACCAGAACAGCTTCTCCCTTGAGCTTCCCTCCTCGGCCTGGTAAAACTGTGCGGCATCCGACACGCTGCGGGGCAAATCTGCGAACGCTCCTGGAGAGCTCCGGATTCGGGTAAGTAACAAGTAATTTACTTTCACATGCTTGCATTGCATATAGACTGCCTTACCCGCCGCTATCTTCTTCATCACATCAATCTCCTGGAGGGCCTTTTGGGCTTCGGCCTTGGCACTCTTGGCACTCTCAAGGGCTGCGGCAAGCTCGGACTCTCGCGTCTTCAAGTCAAGCTCCAACGCCTCGTGCTTCGTCACGAGAGCCTGGAGCTCTTGCTGCACCTCGTCGACCCGTGCCTCTTATTTTTCCCGCTCGGTGCGCTCCTGGGCCGCTTTGTTTTCGGCCTCGGATAGCTCTTGCTTCAGGGTTGCCACTTCGGTCGTGGCCCCTGGCAAATTAAAGATGATCCTATCATTTTGCAATCACATCCTTTTTATATATATATACATTTATAGACTAGGTATTACTTACCTTTGTTCTCCTCGAGCTGCCTCTTGGCAAGGCTGAGCTCTTTCCTGGACCCTTCGAGGTCCTGCTTCAGTACGGCGACCTCCGTAGTCAGTGCGGCAGAGGCCAGCAGCGAAGCCTGCATACGCATATAGACACACTTATATTAGACTCCTGCAGATATTAGTTGATCCTCTATTCGGCTTTTCTTCTTGAACACCAAACAGAGCATCAGGGGCTACTGTCTATGCGGTAATATTTTTCCTATATTTCAAATACTTACCTCAAAGCCTGTTAGAAGGCCGGCACAGGCTTCAGTCAGTCCACTCTTGGCGGACTGAACCTTCTGGATCACCACACTCATAATAGTGCGGTGCTCTTCATCGATTGAAGCGCTGCGAAGCGCTCCCAGCAGATTGTCCGGTGCCTCTGGATGGACAGAGGTCATTGGCACAGGCGTCTTGCCCCTTTTGGAAGGAGGCCGCCTGCCTGAGTCCGGAACCACTGGAGGTTCTGGCGCGGTGTTCGGCTGAGGGCCGAACTCGGAGCCCTCGGGAGCCTTGCTCCCTCTGCTCCCGGAGTCCGGAAGGTCGCCTTGAGGCACCTCCGGGACTATCTCCCCTCGACCCGGTGCCTCTTGAGACAATACCTCGGCGTTGTCCATAGGGCAAGGGGAGCTGGCGGTCGAAAGTGGATCGCTATCCATATCCGACGATCCCAGGGAGCCGTCCGACGAGGATACGTCGATATGGGCTTGGGGCGGTCTGCATAATCATAATACGGTGTTAGGAGAAGCAGTGCGACAAAGGTACGCTATGAGTTACTCTGGTATCCGAATACTTATGACTTCACCAGGGGCTTGGCCCTGAGCATCCAGTCGTCTTCACCTTCGGCGGCGGTGGTGGAGTAGTCCGAAAGGAGAGTCCTTCCCTTCTTGGACCCTTCCCCCCCCCCCCCCGGTTGGGGCGGCCTTCCTTTTCTTGTCTCCCTCGACTGGAGGGGGAGCGTCTTCCTCTTCCTCCTTGTCTTCGGGGGAGGAGTGCGTCACAGAGTCATCGGACGATGAGTCCGATACCACCTGGCTCCGGGAACTCTTTCGGGTTCCCTTGGCCTTCTTGGTCTTCTCCAGCACCTTGTAAGGAGCCGGAGTCAGCATCTCCGTCAGGAGAGCGTCCACAGTGTCTTCGGGCAGAGGGGACGGACAGTTAATCTGCCCCGACGTCTCCACCCAGTCCTGTCAAAGGCATGGAGCTCAGACCCCGCACATGGTTAAGCTCGGGGAAATAAATATCCTACCAAATGTATAGAACTCACCGAATGCGCTAGGCGCGTCGCGCTTAGCCCGCGGTCCTCGGTGAGAGAGGGAGGGACTTCGGCGCCCTTGAATAGCACCCTCCAGACGTCCTTGTGCGTCGTGTCGAAGAGCTCGCTGAGAGTCTGGTGCCGGGCTGGGTCGAACTCCCATAAATTGAAATCCCGTTGTTGGCACGGGAGGATCCGGCGGAGGAGCATGACTTGGACTATGTTGACAAGCTTAAGTTTCTTGCTTGCCATGTTCCGGATACATTTCTGGAGTCCGTCCAGCTCCACCGATGAACCCCAGGATAGGCCCTTCTCTTTCCATGAAGTGAGCCGCGTAGGGAATCCAGATCAAAACTCAGGGGCCGCCGCCCAGTTGGTGTTGCACGGCTCGGTGATGTAGAACCAGGCCGATTGCCACCCCTTTATGGTCTTCATGAAGGAGCCCTCAAGCCATATAACATTGGGCATCTTGCCCACCATGGCTCCGCCGCATTCCGCTTGTTGGCCTCCCACCACCTTCGGCTTGATATTGAAGGTTTTCAGCCACAGGCCGAAGTGGGGCCGGATGCGGAGGAAAGCCTCACACACGACGATGAATGCCGAAATGTTGAGGATGAAGTTCGGGGCCAGATCATGAAAGTCCAGCCCGTGGTAGAACATAAGACCACGGACGAATGGATGGAGGGGAAACCCTAGTCCACGGAGGAAGTGGTGAAGGAAGACTACCCTCTCGTGAGGTTCCGGGGTAGGGACGATCTGCCCCACAGCGGGCAGCCGATGCGCGATATTCGCGGACAAGTATCCGGCTCCGCGTAGCTTTTTGATGTGTCCCTCCGTGACGGAGGAAGCCATCCACTTGCCTCCCGCTCTGGACATGTTTGGAGAAGGTTGAGGAGAAGGATGAGGACTTGGGCATTGGAGCTCGAGTGCATGAGAATGGATGAGCAAGGAGGAAGAAGGCGAGGGTAGAAAAAGGTAAAACCTTATCCCTTTATAAGGGCGGACGAAACTATGCGCCCCCACAAGCCTGGTGAAACTCGCTTATCCCCCAAGCACCGTAATTGATGGCGCGGTTGGGTTACCCACGCCCGTATTGATGAGAATCCCATAATAAGGGGGACACAATCTCTGCTTTGACAAGACGTGTCAAGAAACTGCCTCGCGTTATGTGCGGGGCTGGTTAAAGAAAAACGGTTCGAATAATCGCCGAGCCATGGCAAGATGTCATGTTGCCAAAACGTGTCAGCAGATTAGATTTGTGGAAATATTATTCTCTCTACGATGGTATGTGGAACTTATTTTGCAGGGTCGGACACTATCCTTTCATTCAAACTCTTCTGTGGCGTATCCGGAGGAGGAACCCGCCTTGCAATGCCGAAGACAACACTGCGCGCCGGACTCATCGTCATTGAAGCCTGGTTCAGGGGCTACTGAGGTAGTCCTGGATTAGGGGGTCTTCGGACAGCCGGGCTATATCCTTTGACCGGACTATTGGACTATGAAGATACAAGATTAAAGACTTCGTCTCGTGTCCGGATGGGAATCTACTTGGCGTGGAAGGCAAGCTAGGCAGTACAGATATGGATATCTCCTCCTTTGTAACCGACCTTGTGTAACCCTAACCCCCTCCGGTGTCTATATAAACCGGAGGGTTTTAGTCCGTAGGACAACATACAATCATACCATAGGCTAGCTTCTAGGGTTTAGCCTCTCTGATCTCGTGGTAGATCAACTCTTGTAATACTCATATCATCAAGAATAAATCAAGCAGGACGTAGGGTTTAACCTCTATCAAGAGGGCCCGAACCTGGGTAAAACATCATGTCCCCTGCCTCCTGTTACCATCCGCCTTAGACGCACAGTTCGGGACCCCCTACCCAAGATCCGCCGGTTTTGACACCGACAGCCTCCGTCCCAGTCAACTTAGTAGGCCCACAAGTCAGCCTCCCACCAAGGTGGGTTCCAGCTAACAGGGGGTATTCATTTTTTGTGCGTAATAAGGAGGCACTTCCGGTGGGTCCGAGTTGACAGCGGGGGGAACGTTTTTTCACGAAATACGGTGGCCCGTCCTGTGGGTCCCAGTAGTCAGGGGGAAAGATTTTTTCGTGAAATACAGGTGGCCCGTCCGGTGGGTCCCTGCTGTCAGGTGGAAGAATAATTATTTTCCGTGTAATAAGGAGGCACTTCCTTGCGGCTGCCGTGGACCCAGCTGTCAGCCTCTCCACGTACAGTACTCTTCCGATGGAAGTCGGTCATTGACCACATTGACCACACCGCGCCGAGAGCACCACGGCGGTGGACGATGGCGAGGACTAGGAAGGGGACGACGCGGAGCCGGGGAAGATGCGATAGTGGAAGCCCGCGGAGAGAGGAGTACGAGGGTTCACCAGTTCGGCTGCAGTGTGAGGCTGCCGTCGCCGCAGAATAACAGGGGGTGTAGGTGAGTAGAGGGATG
Source organism: Triticum urartu (assembly GCF_003073215.2). NCBI lineage: Eukaryota > Viridiplantae > Streptophyta > Magnoliopsida > Poales > Poaceae > Triticum > Triticum urartu. Next base: position 401,510,342 of record NC_053024.1, read on the forward strand.
CTCTAGCCAGCGGTGGGAGTAGTAGGGGGTGCTGATGCCTGCGCGGCAGCACAGCCGACCACAAGAGGCGGGAGTAGGCGGTCCCGCCGGCGCTGCTTTGGCGGCTGGAGCAAGAAGATCAGAGATTGAAGAAACACGACGGCCATTGGATTGACATCCAACGGTTATGGCTGCTAGAATTGTTTGTTGGCATATATAATAACTAAAAAAATCTTGCATACACGTGAACTAAACAGGCCCACAAGTCAGACCACTCCCTCTTTTTTTTAATAATTTATATATAGCTCATGGCAACTTCTTATGCAATTTATTCCAGTCATTTTTTTGGTTGGCCAGGGCCAATTTTGCATATTTCTGTGGGTTCCAAACTATTTTTAATACCGAAATGTCGAGCCAAATTTAAAGTATTTTAAAGATATATTTAAATTAGGTTAATGCCCAGTGAAATAGGAATCTGAAAATGTGAAAAAATTCAGAAATTATAAAGTAATTGCCAATTTGTCATCTGTTTTATATTTACAACCCATTTCATATTACTTTCAAGATTTGAAGGTGTCTTGAAAGAGTTGCAGCCCATCAGGACATAGAAAAATAAGTAGGCCTGGATTGGGTATTCTTCAGAAAAAATAAACTGGGCTCATTTTCACAAAAAACAAATAGCTGGGCTGGTCACATGCTGAACATAAAATATAAGCCTGGGCTAGATGGGCCACAGCCCAGTTCAAACCCTGCTCCGTCTCAACAATACCAAACAAAAAAATATTGCTCGAGTAGCTACGTACCAGGTGTCAGCCGATCTTTGTGTTGTTCTCTTGTCTATTGACTATATACACTCACAATGTCGTGGGTCCCAGATGTCAGGAAAACACTAGGAGGAAGCATTTTATTTTTCCATACGCTAATGTGGTGGGCCCCTACTGTCATCCTCTCCACGTACTTCTGCCGATTCCTGTTGTTTGTTGACCATGTTGACAACGTGAGAGGGCGGCGTCGCGGCGAGAGCACCAAAGCGCACGGAGGATGTCGGCGTTAATGATTTAGGAGACGGTGGGGCGGCGATGCGTGCGGTGTGGCGCAGCCAGCCGTGGGAGGCGGAAGCAGGCGCCCCGCCGGCGCTGGTTTGGTTTTGGTGGCTGGAGGAAGACCGGACTGAAGAAACACGACAGACTATAAAAGCAGCTGGAGTACTTAACAACCTTAACTGAAACCAGCAGGGGCACTTAACAACCAAAGCTGAAAGGAGTATGAGTACTTATACAGGTTCGACCGTACAAAGCACGCCTCGAACAGTGCTACTTTGTCTACAGTTAACCAAGGGTGAGGCCGCCAAGCCCAAGGACAAGGCCCAGGCGCCACCCCGCGCATCCACAACCTTCTAAAAGCGGCTTCATCTCGCAACGTGGTCAATAAACAGGATATTCGCTTTAGAGCCATGGAAAAGCATGAACATAATCTTCTGTCCTATTCTCCAAGATGGGCGGGCCTTCATTATTTGAGATCACCCATGAATAAGTATCTTTTCACCTCCAAGGGGAATTGAGTAGGTCGACATAAACATCATGTTGTGACCAAGCGCAAGTCTGACCCGACCATGGTCAGGCATCTATATAGGAATAATAGAACTCGGCAGTTCCTGTTTCAAGAAGATCACGGCTGTAAAACTGTGTATAAGCAATAGTTTATGAACAACATATATAACAGAAAACAGCTCGTATGATAAGTTTCTCGACACAGTTGGACATGTTCAACGAGTGTAGCAGTGGCACACATATCCCACGTGGCCTTCCACCATTGAAACGCCCCACAAGGACCTCAAGACGGTCAATAAAGTGTAGGAACTTGTGGATGTCGATCCAGTCAACTTCAGTGCCATTAGTAACAGCCGAGTTATTACAGAGTAACAAATGAGCAGACTGCTTAACTCTGAAAAACATACACGTGCCACCAATTATAAGAAAATATTAGTTAGAAGTAGCATCTTCGTGAGAGATTCGTTGCTACTTCTAAAGTTAAATTGTGATTAGTTAGACATAATAGGTGGATTAAGAAGTAATCAAGGCAACAAGCAAGAACCAGATACAAAACTAACATGGATGAACAATTGGAACGACATCGTGGTGGAAGATCGCAGTGAAGATGAGAACAGGTTCTGCTATTTCCATCAACAATCGTGCGCCAACTTTCAGTCTGTAACACTTGAGAAAGTTTGTCCAAGTTTGGCCATAAAAAAAGCAGCGATCTTCTTGGTTCATGAACTCAACTCGGAACTTATATCCATGGCTTGTCTTCACTGTGACCATTAAACTAGTGTATTCAGTTATGGCAAGGCCGAGCATCTTGAGTACATGTGTTCTGGCAGAGAAAATAATACATTGCAGGAAAAATAATATGAGAACACAGCATGTTAAAAAAACCCCACCCTCCCGGATAGAAAAGAGGATTCTAGGAACATACTGTGCGCGTTTCAAAATGCTGTGTTAGGATGAGAAGGAACAAGTGTGGCATCTCGCCGAGGGCGCAGAAACCTGTAGGGTACTCGCACTTTGGGCACTGCAAATGAAACACACTAGATTCAGTAGGAATAAAAATGCATCAACGGCGGCGGCTACCATCCTAGGATTACCTGTGACCAAGGGACTTGGATTTATCGGGGATGGATGAAGAATTCGTACCTGGTTCTCCATGAGAAAACCCTATACAATCGCTGAGAGGGGGTTTTCTCTGAACAAGCAGACGAGGGAGAAGGGGATTCAGGCCCAGTGAAATATTGCCGCTTTCTACGTCCAACTTACTGCTAAAGCTAGAAAGGGGGGTTGTGATTTGACGGCTCATTGGGCATTACTGCGGCGCTATGACCGGGGTGTGTCTACCGTGAAGTTGTGCACTCTAATTTGTGAATATGTCACGTGGACCCCGTTGCCCCACATATTAGTGAAAGGAAGTAGAAAGACATGAGTAACTAGTTACACATAAATATATTTTTTGACAGAGAGATACTCCATCTGTAAATAAATATACAAATATTTTATATCACAGGCTCACCTTGCCGAGAAATATACTCCCTCTGCAGCGCACGGGCATTATGGGGGTTCAGCTGATAATATAATACTCAGATTTTTTTGAGGGATAAAAGCTGCTTTATTGAAGATTAACAGTCATAGGTATACAAATAATTTTGGGGGTTCCTGTGAGCCAAAGATGGCGTCCACAGGGCAAAGAAGTAGCAGCTTTTGCGAGCACATGCGCTTCAACATTACACTCGCGTTTTTCATGTATGATCTCCATGGTTTGGAACATATTCTTCTTCATCTTGATCTCGTCCATGATAACTTTGCTGGGCCCCAAGTATGCCTCTCCGATATGCTTGACTATTTCTAAACAATCGGTGCTAATCTGAACTTGTTGCAGGTTTAAGTCAAGAGCCAGAGATAGCCCCTCGCAACATGCCATTGCCTCTAGGATCTCTGGATCAGTAACACTTCCGCACACCAGTGCCGATGCTCCAAGGAAGAAGCATGTATGATCCCGGCTCACAACTGCCAGGGCTCCCCTTTCACCATTGCGAGATAACGCATCATCAACATTCATCTTCGCCCAACCCACAGCAGGAGGAGGACACCACTTCTGCACTGAGCTAGTGCTTCTCGAAACCAGGTTCTGGACTTTGGGCCATAGGCCGACCCTGCATGTTTGGGGGACCATGTGTTCTACCTCAGCGCTTTTCATATTGCAAGCGATCAATACGTCGCTGGTTTTAGATGTTGTCACAAGGCGAATACACAAAATTGAATAAAGCACGGCAGCTGTTGGAATGAAATCGAACGACAGTTCCTAACCAGCAATCAGAGTTGCAATTCTATCAACGATATACCATGTGATAAATAATACTGTCGTACTACTTATACACACAGGACACTTGTTTCACCATGCCAGATTATTACATCAAAATCTCTCGGAGGATAGATCAGTTCGGCAGTTGTGTGCTGCTACTGAAGAATTTCAAAGTTGATTTGGACCAACTCTCCTTGCCGGGAAAGTTCGATTTTGACATCATCCCCTACCGCAAGATATGATTTAGATTTGAACCTTGACCATCCTTTAGCATCAATCATCATGCGACCATCCTTTGTATTTACGGTATATTGAGCAGGTTCATTCACACCAAGGCTGCGCATGGTAAGAGAAACTTGGCCATGGTCGCCCGGATTGTTGAATGAGTCCCTCGTTGCTCTAGGAATTCTCTGTTTGCAAACAAGAAGACATACCCAAATAGTTAGATCAACACAGTGAATCATGTGAAACAACATGGAAAGACAAAAGAACAAAGCACTTGGGCGGCCAATGCTTACCAAGAAGGTGGACATGTCGGTTTTTTGTAAGGACTTTGGTATATGAAGTGCGAACTGCAGCCCAGTCTGTTGCCGGTGCAACTGCACGGGCCGGAGCAGATGCAAGTGCAAGTGTTGGTGCAGGTGCTGAAGCCGCTGCTGCTGCCGGAGATGGTGCTCCTTGTAGAGCTGGTGCCAGTGTCGGAGCAGGTGCCGGTGTCGATGCCCGATCCTCCGGTAGATCAGACTGATCCGCTGACGCGGTCCGTGCCCAATCCTCAACTGGATCAGACTGAGCTGCTGCCGCTGTTAGTGCTAGAGCAACTGCCGGTGCTTGATTTGTGCGAGACAGCGGCGATCTTGTCTGGTCTGCTATGATCAGCTTTCAAACTTGACTAGGATCCGTGACCGTGATCCAGTTTTTTTCTTCATTTCTTTTAAACGCGAGAAGGACTAATTGTGGCGTTTTTGTTAAACCAAACTACAGTTCACCATAGGGATTCAGCTTGTACTCAGACAACAGACTGATCCAATTTTTTCAAGTAATATAAGTGATGGACAGTGCCTTCATTACTAACACGACATAAGAAGTGAAACCTGCGAAAATAGCCATCGTAGAGCAAACCAAACGGTTTATTCTGTGATGAATGTCACATGGCAAAACCTGCATCGTAAAATTGCAGGAAAAGAAAGAAAACATGACATTAAATGAATAAGATTTATACAGTAAATCAATAAGATTTACTTGATGTGACACGAGTGAATCCTTACCAGGAAATCACTATGTTGAAGTACTAAACAAAAGATTCATCTTCCAACTACGCGTGGCATCCAGGGGCCCCGCCTACTCCCACAAGAAGGACAGTCCAAAGGTCGTGACAAATCGTATGGACCGAACATCCATGGGACTGGAAATCCTGGTGGGTGCGATAAACCCTGCAATGCATATAGACATTGGAGTGTAACCATAATTGATAAACCATCCTCACAAAAAATATGATCTGGATATTTCAAAATATAGAGACTGAATTGAGTGGACAAACATTAACATAGACCGTTCTCAGGACTGACCACACACCAAAAGTGGCAGTACTAACAAACAATACAGGGTTCACAAACACAAATCAAGTACTGAACAATAGTACTTACAACAGACAAGCAAAGTTGCACTAACTAAACTCTGCAGACTATTTCTTGCCACCGACCTACGGGATGAACCCCGCATAACTGACTAGGCCATGGACTTCGTGTGAGATGTCTACATGCACCATCACCATCTTGTCAACTTTGGAGAACCTAACAGAGTGGTCTTTCCACTCATAAACATGATGATGAAGACAGGCCGCATCAGATTTGTTGGGAAGCTTTACAAGAACCACACCCTTCATAATCGAAGGCACAGCCAGGAAATTGTTGTGGTCAAGTACAGCCTCGAGAACACACCTGACAACAATGCTACAGGAAAACACTAGTTCAGGACACGTGGCGACAAGGACACAGCATCTGGATAGTTCAGCAGTAGAACTCATCATTAGGTCTTCTAGTTCACACGGCATGACTTTGGGAACTTCATCTCCACCGTGGACCTGGTTCTAATTCAAACAGAAACCATACTTTATTACTACCTCCGTTCAGAAATATAAGATGATTTTCGATATTATACTCCATATATGACTACATATACGCATAGAAATGAGTGAACAAAGACACTAGAACATGTCCAGGCTGCCCCGCCGATCTTCTTGGCGAGGGTCGCATCTCCGACAAGCCCGCATCCGACGTGGGCACAGGCTGCCCCGAGAGGCACCTCGTCAGCCTCCTCGACTAACTCCACGTCTCCGGCGAGCTTGCCGCAGACTTGGAGTCGGTTGGCTCCACCGACCCGATGCTTGTCAACTCTGACACGGCATCGCTTGACGCCTTCCCCTCCAATGTGGTAATCGTCAACGACCCTCTTCCTCAAGCTGACAGCAGCAGCAACGCCATCACCGAGGTACTGGTCATCAGCCATGGTGCCGCGTCTGGCAAAAACGCCCATGACGCCCTGCAGATGGCGCTGCACGACTTGTCCGCCCCCATCCCGGCCGACGCCGACGCCAACACTGGAGGCACGCCGCCTCGCTCTCGTTGTGGAGGGCCAGAAGCTAGCTACCATGAGACGCCTCACTGAGGCTCACCAGCGCGAAATCGACCATGCTGCCTCCCGACAGGCTGAGCCGCATCGGCATCATCAAGAAATGCGGTGCGGCTATTGCCGACGTGCTGGGAACAGACCGCCCAGTCTATGCCACGCCACTCGAGAACCTACGCGCCGCTCAGGCGGCCGCAGATGAGCTGAATGGACTGGGGCCCGACGAGCTCCCGTACATGACCAGACACATCCAGCAGCTTATCGACACGGCCACAGAGCGGCATGAAGCCGGTGCCCGCGCCGAAAGTCCTCCCCCATGCTGAGAGCACCGTGCGACATCCCGAACGCCAACTGCGGGCAATGCCCGAGCAAGGAAAGAAAAGGAGCCGGCTGCTAGCCGCAGCCGGACTCGAATCTCCATCGAGCGTGACGCAGAAGGCCGCCCTCGAGCTGTGGAGTGGCGGGGCGACCCTCCTCCTCCTCCGCCTCGTGGGGAGAGATATCCTACCCCGCCGCCTGTCACGCATCCGACTCTCAGCGGCCGACTGGGGCGCCGCGAAGGAGTCGGCGAGAATGACGCCCGCCACCGGATCGACTGCCTAGCGCGATCCCTGGCTTTGGAAGAAGAAGATGATGTCGGCCCGCCTTGCTTCGGCCCTCGCATCCGCGATGAGCCCTTCCCCAAAGGGTTCTCGCTCCCAAGAGACACACCCAAGTACAACGGCTCCGTGAAGCCGGAAGATTAGTTGATCGACTACTCCACTGCGGTTAGCATCGCGAACGGCAATAGGCGTGTTGCCGTGAAGTATGTCCCCCTCATGCTCCAAGGCACGTCGCGCACCTGGCTCAACAGCCTCAAGCCTTACAACGTCAACAGCTAGCTAGAATTCATCGAAGCCTTCATCCGTAACTTCACCAGCACCTACAAGCGGGCTCCCAAGCCCCGACAGCTCTCCTTGTGTGTACAAGGGCCCAATGAATCAACCCGCGACTACCTCACGTGTTGGGGTGAGCTCCGCAATTCCTGCGAAGGGGTGCATGAGGTTCAAGCTATAGAGTACTTCACCGCCGGGTGCTGAGAAGGCACCCTCCTCAAGCACCGAGTCCTCTGCGACGAGCCGACTACCCTCGACGAGCTGCTAGTCATAGCTGATAAATACGCCATGGTCGATTCTTCAATGAAGACCGAGCTCCGAGTAGATGCCTCCGGGAAGGTGTTCGCTCCGAGTCCCAAGACGCCGGCGGGAGACTCCAGCCGACGCCCGTACCATAATGACCACAAGCGCAAGGCTCCCATGCCACCTTCCACCAGTCGGTAGGTGGCCACAGTCGAAGACGAACAACCCGAAGGGCGGCCCACGCCCAAGAAGCAGAAAGGCAGCAGGCCGGCTTGGCAGCCAGCTTTCTCCTACGAGCAAGCACTTGATGCCCCCTGCAAGTTCCACAGCGGCGCGAAGCCTTCAAACCACACGACCCGAAAATGCCACTGGCTCACACGGATCTCCAAGGGTGAGGGGATAGCGCCGCCCCCGCCTGCTGGTCAGCCGCCTCCGGCCCCTCCGCAGCCGGCCGCTCGACCAGCAGTCAGGGCCGTTCAAGACGAGTTCCCTGACGAACATGTCGCCTACGTTGTCTTTATGAGCCAACTAGAAGATTGGCGTAGCCGGCGTCGATAGAACCAAGAAGTCAACGCAGTCGCCTCCAACGACCCCGAGCTCATGCACTGGTCTGAAAGGCCTGTCAGCTGGAGCCGGGCCGATCACCCAGAGGTGATGCCATCTCCCGGCTCTTACGCATTGGTCTTGGACGCCACCCTCGCAACAGAAAGGCGAGCTGCCCGCTTCTCCCGCGTGCTGATAGATGGCGGGAGCAGCATCAACATACTATACCGTGACACTATGGAGAAGCTGAGCATCAAGATGAAGCCGCTCATGCCTAGTCGGACTGTGTTCCATGGCATCGTACCCGGCCTGTCCTGCTCCCCAATCGGCAAGATCAAGATAGATGTCCTCTTTGGGGACAAGGATCATTTCCGCCGAGAGCCAGTGTGGTTTGAGGTAGTGGATCTGGAAAGCCCTTACCACGAGTTGCTTGGCCGACCTGCTCTGGCCAAGTTCATGGCCGTACCCCACTATGCCTACCTCAAGATGAAGATACCAAGTTCCAAGGGCATCATCACCATAGCCGGAGACTACAAGAAATCCTCCGAGTGTGCGGCAGCTAGTAGCCGGCTGGCCGAGTCCCTCGTGATTGCCGAAGAAAGGAAGATACTGGATCAAGTCATGGCCATGGCCGGCAAGCAGTTGGCCCTATTCCCCGATCCAAAAGAGTGTGATGCCCAAGGATCTTTCCAGTCGGCCAAAGAAACAAAGAAGATACCTCTGGACCCGGAGCATCCAGAAAGGTTCGCCACCATCGGGGCAAACCTGGATAGCAAATAGGAAGGTGAGCTCGCCGATTTCCTCCATGAGAATCGGGACATCTTTGCATTGTCCCCCAAGGACATGTCGGGTGTTCCGAAGGAATTCACCGAGCACAAGCTACACATCCGAGAAGGTGAAAAACCAGTCAAACAGCCCCTCCGCCGACTATCGGAAGAGAAGAGAAGGATTGTAGGAGAAGAGATAGCTCGGCTTCTGGCAGCCGGCTTCATTATGGAGGTTTTCTTTCCAGAGTGGCTCGCCAACCCGGTCCTCGTGCTGAAGAAAAATAACAAGTGGTGCATGTGTATAGACTACACCAGCCTCAACAAGGCCTGCCCCAAAGATCCCTTCGCCTTGCCAAGGATTGATCAAGTGATAGACTCCACAGCCGGATGCGAGCTGTTGAGCTTCTTGGATGCGTACTCAGGCTACCACCAGATAAAGTTGGATATTGCTGATCGCCTGAAGACCGCCTTCATCACACCATTTGGAGCTTTCTGCTACCTGACTATGACATTCGGCTTGAGAAATGCCGGTGCCACTTTTAAGCGTTGCATGCAGAAATGCCTCCTCAAGCAGCTCGGAACAAATGCCCACGTCTATGTAGACGATATTGTGGTGAAGATGGAGAAGCGCGGCACCTTGCTGGAAGACCTCAGAGAGACATTTGAAAACTTGCACCGTTTTCAGATCAAGCTCAACCCCGAGAAATGCGTGTTCGGAGTACCAGCCGGCCAGCTCCTGGGCTTCCTGGTTTCTGAACGCGGCATTGAGTGCAACCCGATGAAGATCAAGGCCATAGAGAGAATGGAGATTCCCACCAAGCTACGAGACGTCTAGAAGTTCACCGGATGCTTGGCTTCCTTAAACCGCTTCATCAGCCGGCTCGGAGAGAAAGCTCCCCCCCTCTACCGACTCATGAAGAAGTCCACTCACTTCGAGTGGAATGACCAAGCGGACCAAGCTTTCCATGAGCTAAAGAAGATGCTGACCACGCCGCCTGTCTTGGCGGCACTGACTGAGAAAGAGCCCATGCTCCTTTACATTGCCGCCACTAGCCGGGTGGTCAGCGCAGTTATCGTGGTCCAGCGCCCAGAAGAAGGCCAAGTTCAGCTAGTCCAGAGGCCGGTGTATTATTTAAGCGAAGTATTATCCGCCTCAAAGCAAAACTACCCGCACTACCAGAAGATGTGCTATGGTGTGTACTTCATCGCCAAGAAGCTCAAGCCCTACTTTCATGAGCACCCCATCACGGTCATATGTACTGCCCCGCTTGCCGAGATCATAGGCAGCCGGGATGCATCTGGCCGGGTGGCAAAATGGGCCATTGAGCTAGCTCCCTACACGATCTTCTACCAGCCCCGCACCACCATCAAGTCCCAAGCACTGGCCGACTTCCTCGTTGACTGGGCTGAAACCCAGTATCTGCCACCGACCCCCGACTCCACTCATTGGCGGATGCACTTCGATGGGTCCAAGATGCACACCGGCTTGGGATCCGGCATCATCCTCACCTCTCCCAAGGGCGACAAGCTCATGTACACATTGCAAATTCATTTTGCCGCCTCCAACAATGTGGCCGAGTACAAGGCGCTCATACACGGGCTCCGGCTAGCCAAAGAGCTCGGCATCCGCCGGATCCTGTGCTATGGCGACTCGGATTTGGTGATCCAGCAGTCATCTAGCGACTGGGACGCCAAGGACGCGAACATGGCGAGCTACCGTTTCCTCGTTCAGCAAATCAGTGGATATTTTAAAGGATGCGAGTTCCTTGATGTACCATGGGCCGACAACATGCAAGCAGACGCCCTGGCACGAATAGGCTCCACCCGGCAAGCTATACCAGCCGGCGTTTCTCTCCACCGCTTCCTCAAGCCATCTATAAAGCCATCTCCAGAATCCGATTACATCTTCGTGCCGCCTGACCCCGATGCAGTCGGATCCGACTTGGGGAACCAAGCAGGCGGCTCGGGGACTTCGACAGGCGGCCCGAGGACTGCCATAGTCGCACCCGGCTCGGGAACTTCGGAACTCGGCCCGGGGGCTACTGCAGCCAGCCCGGGGACTGCATCGACACAACAGGCGGTGGCCAACTCCAACTCTTCACCACCCAGCCCACCCGCCCTGATCAGAGTGGCAGTTTTGACAGTAGAAGAAGTCACAGCTCCATCATGGGCCCAGCCCATCCTCAACTTCTTAGTAAAGAGAGAGTTGCCAACTGACGAGATCTCGGCAAGACAAGTCCAACGCCGAGCCAGAGCATACACAATAGTAAACCGAGAGCTTGTTAGGCGCAGTGTCACTGGAGTCTTCCAGCGCTGCGTCGAGCCAGAGAAGGGCATAGCAATCCTCAAGGACATCCACCAAGGTGAATGCGGCCACCACGCGGCCTCAAGATCACTCGTTGCCAAAGCTTTCCGCCATGGATTCTTCTGGCCGACTACTTTGGTTGACGCCAAGGAACTAGTCAAACACTGCAAAGGGTGCCAAGTTTTCAGTTCCAAGCAACACTTGCCGGCTTCTGCACTCAAAACCATCCCCTCGCCTGGCCTTTTGCCGTCTGGGGGCTGGACATGGTGGGGCCATTCAAGACGGCACGCGGCGGCATGACACATCTGCTCGTCACTATGGACAAATTTACCAAGTGGATTAAAGCAAAGCCGATCAAGAAGCTGAATGGGACGACTGTCGTGACGTTCATCGTAGATATCACAACCCGGTATGGCATACCGCACAGCATCATCACCGACAATGGTACAAATTTTGCAAAGGGAGCACCGGCACGTTTCTGCGCAACACAAGGCATCCGGCTGGACCTAGCATCCGTTGCCCACCCGCAGTCAAACGGCTAGGTCGAGCGAGAAAACGGCCTCATCCTCTCCGGCATCAAGCCCCGACTAGTCGTGCCACTAGAGCGTTCGGCCGGCTGTTGGCTCGACGAGCTGCCGGCCGTCGTCTGGAGTTTGCGCACTACCCCAAACATGTCAACCGACTTCACCCCTTTCTTCCTTGTATATGGTGTCAAGGCTGTCATCCCAACTGACATCGAGTTCGACTCACCTCGGGTCACCATGTACACGGAGGCGGAGGCCAAGGAAGCACGAGAAGACGGTGTCGACCTGCTGGAAGAAGGCCGGCTGTTAGCCCTCAACCGGTCCACCATCTATGAGCAGGGCCTACGCCGCTACCACAGCCGGAAGGTCAAGCCAAGATCCTTCCAAGAGGGCGATCTTGTGCTCTTGCTGATCCAGCGAATAGCCGGCTAGCACAAGCTCTCGGCCCCTTGGGAGGGCCCCTTCGTCATCAGCAGAGCTTTGGGCAATGACTCCTACTACTTAATCGACGCGCAGAAGCCGAAGGCACGCAAGAGAGATGATTCCGGCAAGGAGTCGGAACGACTATGGAACGCCAATCTCCTCCAAAGATTTTACAATTAAAAAGCAGTATGTACCATGCTACCTTTTGTACTAAGTACGAGACAAAGGGTCCCCCAAGGAGCACTCGGGGACTACCCTCTTTTATCTATGAAAGATGAGTATCATGCCTACAATTACGTTACTACATTTGCTTTTTCGTCCGGCATCGGGTTCGACCAGTCGGCCCGGGGACTCGCCACCTCGAGTTATATCTAATGTTCTGCCTGCAGTCAGATAAGTAGTGTGCCGGCACCCAAGCCCCATTTTGTCAAAAGTCGCACCTCGAAGAATCGACTGTCCGAATGGCAAGAGCCAAGGGCAGGAAAGGATGCCCACATGAAAAACGGCTAAGGACTAACGAACTTATATAACACGAGCAGGCCCCCCGACCCCGCCAACCGGCTACCAGAGCAGCCGGCTGGCCGGTTTCCCGTTCACCTTGCTGCAATCTAAGAAAGCTCGAGTACTTGTCTTCCCAAAACAACCAAGTCCTTCTCCAGCCACAGATTGCAGAGCAGCTGTCCGGCTAGGAAGGCGGTGGCCAAGGGAAGGCGGCAAAGGAAAAAGCCAAAAGGATGAAAGCAAACATGAACGGAAGCGGCCAACTGCGACCTCCAGCCAGTCGGCAGTCCGACTTGGGGTGCGGGGAACCACCTCGTCGGGCCAGAGGGCGGCCAGCACTTGCGCCCCGGTGCATTGAAGACGGTGGAGCATGCGGTGGGCCGGCTGCAGGCGGGCTTGAAGCGCCAGAAGCTGCTCCTCAAGTGATCGTCTGGCACCCGGTGCGATCTCGGCCCCTGCCTGCCGTCGCGCGTCGCGGTAGGCCTCGATGGCTTGGGAGGCGGCAGCAGAGTAGCCGGGAAAGTAATCTGCACAAATAAGAAAGCAGCAGCACAAAATCAAAAGATGAACCAGATGGCAGGAGGCAGGTAAAGAAACGAAGAAGAAGGCGGCCTACCCTCGATTAAGTCTTCCAGCCGGCTGTAGCCTTGACTCAGCGCCTGCCTTGCCTTAGCCCAGTTCGCCGCCTCGGTCCCATATTCGGCTTTGAGGGCGGCCTCACTGTCCTGCGCTGCCTTCAGGGCCTCCTTGTGGCTCTCCTCCTGGTCGGCCAGTTTCTTGGCTAGGCGATCGCGCTCCTGAGCCAGGGCGGCACACTCGGCCTCCTTGGCACAAAGGGCGGTCTAGGCTCCGCTTAGCTGGCTCCTCAAGTCAGCATTGGCCCCTACAGATATGAAGAAAGAAGTCGTCAGGAAAAGATCCGACCCGACTGCTTAGCAGTCAGCCCGAATCTCGGGGACTACACCCAGTGGGCGCGCTGACGCGCCCCCACTTGAGACAAAAGATGAAGCACTTACTCTAGCTCTCGGTCAGATTGGTGGCTTTCTGATTCAACTCCTGGGCCTGGGAGTTGAAGGCAGCAGTGTGGAGGTTATGATACTCCTGCAGATAAGATAAGAGATGCGTGTAAGAACAAGACGACAATCGAAGTCTACCAAGAAGTTCCAAGCCACCTGCTCAGCAGCCGACTCGGAACTCGGGGGCCACACCCAGTGGGTGCGCTGACGCGCCCCCACGGAAGAAATCAGGAACAATCAACGAAAAGCGGGAGGACTCAACCGGATCACCGTGCACATCGTGAGAAATTCTTGAGCATACTGCTTGAGCGCGGTAGCTTGGGCCTGAAGCCGGTTCCGGACGTCCTGCGCCGCCATGTTCAGCACGGCCGTCCCGCCGCCCGGCGTCCACCCGGACGAGCTATCGCTGGCCGCTTCCAGGTCCTGGGCTGACGAGTTGGCGCCCGCAGTTTTTTGCGGATCCAGCGCGGAAGTTGCCTTCCCCATGCGCCGATGAGATGGCGACGAGACCACAAGATCCGCCCCCACAGTCGGCTCGCCTCCAGCCGGCTCCACGAGCGGCGCATCGGGCCGGCCTCCTTGGCCTGTTCCAGTCGGCGGCGACGACGCCGCCTCCCTCTCCATCGCCGGCTGGCCGCGGCCGGCCTCCTCCGTCGGGGGCACTGGGATGTCAGGAGTCGCGGCGCGGAGGGGGATGACGAGCTGCGGAGGCTGGTTTTGTAGGGCCTCCGCCTCCTTCTCTGTGGCCGCAGCCTCCGCCTGGGCCTTGGTAGCCGCGGCGGCTCGCGCCTCCGCCGACTTCTCCTCCGCCTCCCGAGCCGCCCTAAGCTCCTCCGCCTCCCGCTCCTCCCGCGCCTCCCGCGCGTTTCGCTCCGTCGCCTCTAGGAGGTCAGCGCGGGGATCCACACGGCGGGAACTTGAGGACCCTCCTGCGGGTCCGACTATGGAGGCGGCAGGGGCCCGTTCGAGAGAAAGTGGGGCCCTATTTGATAAGTCAAGAAGAAGGCTTAGAAGAATATCAACCGAAGAAGAAAAAGAAAGGCATAAGAAAAACGACACTTACGCTGAAACCGCCTGCGGCTGCTTCACCACCTTGCGGAAGCGGGCCACCTTCGCGGCTGCTTCTTCCCGCTTGGTCGCCGCGGCGGTACTCTTGGGCTTCTTTGGCCGACTACCGAAGTGGGTCGACGCGGCCCGACGTTTCTGCGCGCCACCATGAGCAGCCGGCGCGGCAGATGGGCCCGCGCCTTGATGATCGGGCGCCGGTCGGCGGTGCGGAATGATTTCGGCCTCGACATCATCCGGCCAATCCTCGAGGGTGGCCCCGAGCCCAGAGCCGCCTGCCTCGCTGCCCTCCCCTGCGACATCATCTTCCATTGCGGCCGCCCCCAGGTCCGGGTCGTCGACGTCGTCCATCGTGAGGTCAGGGAGGAACTGGCATTCCACCCCCACAACCCCGGTTGCCGGCGGAAGCATGGGATTCTGCCAAAAACAAGCCGACTGGTCAGGAGTTGGCCATCATGAACCCAGCAAGAAGAAAAGAAACTTACCACTGGCGGAGGATTGGCGCGAGAGTACGGCTCCTTGTCGTACTGCCACTCCTCGGTGAGCTTGCAATTGGAAATGTAGTTCACCATGTAAGACACCTCGGCGTGAGGCATCTCCGTCGTGCTTAGCCGGCACGGGTCGAAGCGGCTGCTCATCTGGCAGATCATATGAGGTCGGGCCTGGAGCAGGAGCACCCGGCGCTCCATGAAGGCGGCCACCAGGTCAGCCCTGGTCAGACCCTCCGACTGGATCATCACCCGGAGCCGTGCAACGAAGGCGGCCCCACCCTAAGATAGCGACCTTGCCCGGTAGGACCACAAGGGCTGCCTCCTAGCCGGTGGGCCGGCTACGTAAGCCGGCAGGTTGACGAAGTCGCCTTGCGGAGCGATGTTCTTCACGTAGAAGTAAGATTTCTGCCAGAGCTTCACCGACTAGATCAACGGGATGGCCGGAAACGAATTATTGTCGCTCGTCCTCAGCATTGCGATGAAGGCACCGCAAGGGGCGGGCACGCCCGCGACGACAATGCCAAGCTTGCACAGGAAGAATTCCCCCCAGAGTTCGAGGGTGGGGAGGACGCCAAGAAAGCCCTCGCACATGGCGACGAAGGCCGACAGCAGCATCACCGCGTTTGGCGTGAGGTGATGCGGCTGGAGATGCTAAAATTCGAGGAACGAGCGGAAGAACCCGCTTGCCGGCAGGCCAAAGTCGCGCAAGCAGTGCGAGCGGAAGATCACCCGCTGGTCCTCCTTCGGTACCGGCGAGATCTCCCTCTCCGGCGCGAGACGGACCCGCACGTAGTTCGTTCCTGGCAGCCGCCGCGTCCGGCGGAGGAAGTCCACGTGGTCGCCATGGATGTTGGAGCCATCCCAGGAGCTCGATAGCGCCATGGGGACGGCACAGCAACAAAGGTGTGGCGGCGGAGAGGCGCACGACACTGTCACGACAAAGCGACAGCGAGCCAAGAAGATTGCCGGAAGAGCCGGGCGGCGGCAGGAAGCTATGGCGACGGAGAGAAAGAAGAAGAAGGAAGGGGCGGGGCGAGGGCGAGCGTGCTAGCGTTTGCCGCTCCCCTCCTCCCCCCTACTTATAGCCTCGTGCGGCGAAGTCGAGGAGGCAAGGCATGGGGGGACGTGGGATTAACTGCGCCCACTCCCCCACGCCCCGTGATTATTGCGCCTTCACGGCGTGCGGTAACCGCCGCTAGGAGGCGCGCGGTCCATCCGGGCCACAGAAGATCCGTGTGCGGACCAGGGCCCGGTAGTGGCGGGCCCCGGACTGCGGCGGCGCCCCATCACGCGCGTGGGCTGGTAGGCCCTTCCAGCCATAGGGTGCCACGTGGCGCACGGGTGACGAACGATCAGCTTGCAGCCTGACTCGCGCGCCGCCTGGTTCCCACCTTCGAGTTTCGAAACCCACCAGAAGACGACGCACCTGATCAAAGCCGGCTCCTAGTTTCCGGCTCCTCAAGATAGGAAGATGATTGAGCTTCTCGTCTCTTTTCTGCCTCGGAGCACAACCAGCTTCGGGGAGTACTGTCGGAGTAAATGACCACGGGTAGCCTAGCCGGCTCCCCTTGGCTCTTCAGAAAAATCATAGGCCGATCGAGCCTTCAAACATCCAAGACGTGGGGCCGCCTTCCCCTAGTTGGCTACCTCTCAGGCCGGCTGCCCGAAGGCGGCCCAGCCCTAAAATCCTCGAGAAGAAAACCACGAGAGGGCCGGCTCCAAGAAGCCGGCCACGAGAAGGCCGACTCCAAGAAGCCGGCCCCCCAGCAGGCGGGCGAGATCGTGCCCTCAGAGTTTGCACCCACATAACGGCGATGAGACGGGGCGTGGCAAAGTGAAGCCTGCTGCCCCCGAATCCCAGAGCGCGCATGGCCACAGTGCGTCATACGGGGCGGCCATCACCCGCCTGGCGCGGCACTGTTGCCATGTTAACCATGATGTCACCCACGGCGAGCTGTCAGTACGACCCGTGGGTGGCGGGCCCCCTCAGTGTGGGAGACGCCTAAAGGCGGCCAAGCCTCTCCCAGTCAGCCTGGGGTATGGCCGACCCCCAATAGTCGGCTAGTTCACTTCCTCGAAGGAGGTGCCTCATTAAGGAGATAAGGCGAGGTAAGGCTACAGCAATAAGCCGCCTGACGGTAGCACTGTAGCCATGTTTACCACGACAAAGCCCTCGTCACCAGAGGCGAGGCAACAGTAACCAGCCTTCGACAAGACCCCCGAGCGGTGGGACCGGCCTGTCGACCAGAAGGCCGGCAGCCGGCGGGGTCCACCAGTCGGCGGGCCCATCGGTCGGCGGAGAAGCCGGCCAGCGAAGACATAGAAGGCTGGGGCCCATGCCCAGCCGGATTACCATTCTACCCCTGGGGGTAGGCCTATATAAACCCCCCAGGGCACCCATGCAGGGGGATCCTTTTTCCAGTAGTTCTAGACACCACATCGAGAGGAGAAGCAGGCTAGCCTTGCCGTTCTTCATCCTTTCACCGAATAGCTCAAGGAGCCTCTTGTAGCTATTTGTTGATCTAGTGACCATGCGGAGACCCCGCAGAGCAGCAGTAGGGGTGTTATCTCCACGGAGAGCCCTGAAGCTGGGTAAGATCCGCCGGTGTGCATGTCTTCGCCTTATCCCGTTTCCAGGCACCGGCGATGTTTTATTGGCTCCCACAATGATAAGCCACCCGTTGGCATATGTCGCACCAACCACCCGACACGAGGCACTCCCTCTACTCTACTCAACGCAAGTGCTGTATGAAATCAAGTTATGGGACAAAGCCAACAACCGTTCGTTTTTTTAGGCTATCGACTTACGCTTTGTAGTCCAGGTTGCCAGTTCGAATCTCGTCTTTTAGATTTGTTAATTTTAGGTCCAAATTTGATTAATGACAAGTGGGTCCCCCGTGTGTTGTTCCGATATTTCAGTGTAGGATGGGTTTTTTTTTGAACAAACACTTTGCGTGGTTAGACAAGTAACGGCACGAGTTACACGTATTTTGCAAGTTAACGAACAAAAATGAGAGCGGCATAGAATATCACATCCACCCCGTAGCTTAGATACTATGGTGGTACGAGTTTTTACACCGTTGGAAGTGAGATCCAATGGCTTGGGAGTAGTCTTTGTAATTATGCGCAATTTCCAAACTCTCCAAATGTTTTTTTGCAAATAAAACACTCAGGTCTCGTGTGTGCCGCTGCATCTTTGATCCAACGGCTCCCCGGTGCTCATATTAGGTGCTCCCCGTAGCTTAATTACCCCTATGGTGATATGAGCATCTAGGTCGTATGATCAGTGATCAGATGGCACATGCGTAGTACTTGTACTTTCTGCGCATTCCCCAAGCTCTATCAGCCGTATATTGCAAAAACATTCAAACCTCCTACTGTGGGCCGTTAGATCTCAGTGAACTCGTATCACCATAGAATCTATGATGCAGGAGCACCTCATACTCTCCCGTGCGAGAAAACATAAGGTGCTATCGCAGCTTGGATGCTACGGTGATACGAGCTTGGAGGTCGTTTGATCTGAGATCCAATGGCATCTGAGCAGTCTTTGTGCTTGTAAGCAGTGGCCGAACTCTTTTGGGGCTTTTCTGCAAAAAAAACCATTCGAACCACCGAGGAGGTGTTGGGTCACAAATCCAATGCCTCCGAAGAGCTTGTATCACCAAAGCATCTAAGGTGTGGTAGCACATGATATTCTTACATACATGAGAATATGATGTCCTTCATCTTAGATGCTACGGTGATACGAGCTTCGAGGACGTTGGATATGGGATCAAAGGGCATCTAAGTAGTTTTTGTACAAATTGTGTGCAGTTCTCAATCTCATCAAGGTTTCCTGCAAAAATATTAAGACACATCTTGTGAGCTGCTATATCTCAGATCTACAAGCTCCAAACAACTCGTATCGGCATATAGCATCTAAGGTATGGGGGCACATGATATTCTCCGGGGGAGGATGGATGGGGGTGCACAACCAATCAGTGGTTGGGAGGGTGGGGACAAATATAATCTAAACAACCCTAAACAGAGCTCCACAATTTTATCTAAGGTCGAGGGGTTGACCCCCGACAATCATAGCTCCACCTAAACACAACATTTGCATGTACTGTAGTAATAGACTTAATATTCATGTTTCAGTTTCATGTTCATTTTAAATATTGAACTGAGGACCATGGATGTCTTACATTTTACCCCCTTCATTCCTAAATGTTAGTCTTTTTAGAGGCTTCAAATGGACTAGCACATACAGATGTATATAGACATATTTTAGAGTCTAGATTCACTCATTTTGCTCCATATGTAGTCACTTGTTGAACTCTCTAAAAGACTAATATTTAGGAATAGAAGGATTATTTTTGAATTCGTTTCATACATGCATGGTTTGGAAAAATAGATGCACTATACTTATTGGATTGTTGTTGTGTTCGTGCGTCTGTGTCTCTGTGTGTGTGTGGTCATATGCTTGATACGTAAAAAGTTTTCTCACCTCCATATTGTTCATCTTTTAAATTTGAATTTGCATTAGAAAACTTACTAGGGATACCATGAAATGTGAAATCCACGTTGAGATCACTATATCACAAACTCACTCTAATTCAACAACTCGTCATAAATCAATTACCACGTTGAGATTAGTATTTGCAAGGAAAATACGGGTATTGTAATACACATAGATTCGTTCGGCAATTTAAAAGGTTCCTTTCGTATTCTCGAATGGTAGAACCCAACGGCATACCAGCCAGACCTTGGCTCATGTTGATCCTAAAAAAACGGGCTCGTGTCCTTCGGTGGCGTGCGTGGTATGCACATTAGGCAACCCCAACCAGTCGAGCCTCAGCGTTTCAAGTCGAAATATCTAGCGGCCAGAATTCCAGCCCTAGGAAATTCCCCTCATGTCCCCGGTCCATAATGACTACCGATGAACAACGGAGGGATGCTTTAGTAACTAGACAACGTTACCTACCGTGCCGTGCACGGTTCAATTCCCTCGGTCGCCGCTCGTCAAGGTCACGCGTCAATTGCATTGCCTAGTACTACTACAACTACTACACCAGGATGAGCACAGAATTGAGCCCGTTTGTTCATGCCTAGTACTTGAGTTAATATACCAGGCAATGCACTGGTACGGAGGGATTATCCTTTTACTCTGCATATATAACTTGTCTGAAGTCTAACTAAGCAAAATGTTTGACCAAATCCTTTCTTAAGAAATACAGCAGGACAGATGTACGACTTGAAAATTTATTGCATGATGCAGGTTATGATATTGTTTCGAATCCTGGATCTTAAATTTCAGAAAATCCAAAAGTGAGCATAAATTCTTGAAACTAAGCATGGTAACGTAATATGGCACAAATATTACTTCGTAAGTTTCTTCTTCAATTTGAGACAAGCTGCTTATGACAAGTTGCACAAATGAAGAGCCAAGGTATTTTGGAACAAAGACCTGTCACGTTAAGGCGAACACTTTCACTATTGAAACCGTGGGCGTTTACATGCCGCCACGAGTCCCCGCTTCTCATCAGTAGGTGCCGTCCGAGCAAGCGTGTGAGTCGACGGGAGGCGTGCGAGCAGACCGCTGCGCCGGCTGTCAGGGAGGCGTGCGAGTAGATTGCAGTGCAGGCTCACCGGGAGGCGAGCCCTTTGACCAGGCTCCGCCGCCCGCCGTCGTCCCAACTACTCCCACTTTTAATGTCGCCGGCGCCGCAGTTTAAAATCAACCCCGCACTACCCGGTATCGCTATAATCCTCTCTCTTCCTCTCCGATTCTCCTGTCGTCTACCTCCAACTAGCCTGACCTAAAGTACGCCATGCTGCATCACGATGGTCTACCCTTAGTGTTCCAGTTTCCTAAGGAAGACACCCAGCCGGAGTCTCAAGAACATAAGGCGCTTTGGGACGAGCTTGAACTGGCCTTGCGGGAAGACGTCGCGCCTGTCCCCGCTCCTGTTCCGGCTCCCATCGCCCCGACTGTGCCAGCGCCCATCCCCGTGGCATTGATGGGCTGGGAGCCACACATTGTCGCCGAGCTTGATCCCACGGGGTTCCACGAGGTCCCCGCCGACTTTCACGCGCATGTGCACCTGCCAGCGCATGCGCCTGCGCGTGCACTAATGCGCATGCCCGTGCCGGTGCCCGTGCACCTGCTAGCGCATGCACCTGTGCGTGCACTAACGCGCGCGCCCGTGCCAGTGCCCGTGCACACGAATGTCTCCGCTGCGCCGTTGACAGCGCCTGTCCCCGCGCGGGTGCCAGTGCCCCCCTCAGCGGCATGGATGGCCGCCGTCGACCGCTTCCTTGCACCAACACCAGTCGCCTCCTCCCGCCAGTTGACTCGCTCCGAAGTCCAGAATATTTTGGCCTTCCTTGAAGCTAGGCCAACGTCCAGGAGTACGCCAACAACGGCACAGGACGTCATCGTCGCCGTCGGTCAGTGGCCCGATGACACACAGAGCACGACAAAGGAGCCGCTTCCCACCGCGAGATGCTCCCGCCACCGCCGCGTAATCTAAATTTGCCATGAAAAACGTTCGGATTGCCATGCTTAAAATCCAAACGTTTATCATTTCCGTTTATTTTATATCAATTGTCGTATAATTTAAAGTCGGAGTCATACTGAACGAAATGTATGGTTTGATCGATTGAATGTTCTGCTAGAGCCGTATCAAATTAAATATAAAACGTCATGAAGGCACATGTATTCCTTGTCATCCAACGACCTAGACTGCTTCAATGTTGAGCGCTCAACACGTTTTGCGTGCAGTTAATTTCATGCCAAAAATAGTGCTAATCACATGACAACACGCAAATAATATCCTAGTAGTTAATATCTGCATGCACTTAATATACTTCCAAATTAACGTGCATTGCACGTACACACTGACTAGTGCTGTTAGTACATGAAACTGGTGCCGTGACTTGTGAACGCGTCCAGATATGGTCAACGGCAACATCGCCCGCGAGTTCTTCCTGTTTGCCCGTGCATCTAAACGCAGAAGGGGAGGAGAGAGAGAGCACACATGGAACCCACCAGTAAGTGAAGGCGAATAGTACTAAAAATAATATTACATGTTATCCATTAATTAGGCTGTGCTAATATAAAAACATTATGAAAACAAAGGGGGTACAACAAACATTGCTATTCTACGTATGTTGCCTATTGACGTGCGGCTTGAAGGCCCGGTCGCATGTTCGATCCTCGTCCTTTATTTTTAAATTCGTATATGGCTCCAAATTTGTTTCATGACATGTGGGCCCGTCAGTGTGTAGTTTGTAGCACTTTAATTTGTGGGTCGAAATTTGTTCCATTCCAAGTGGACTATCGGTGTGTAGTTTTGTAGCTTATTTATAATAATTAAAGAGAACAACATAGTTTTTTCAATAATACCATGGTGCGATGTTGAAGGCAAGAAAGGACGTGCGAGAGAGCGATGACCGAGCTAGAGGGAAATCAACTAGGGGAGTTGCGTGGGTTGCAACGGTGTTTGGAGTAGTTGTGGGCCGAATGCTACGAAAATATAATCTAAACCGACCGGAATAAATGCCTACACAAATTAATCCAAGGTTGGAGTGCCCCTCGCAATGTAAATAGCTCCGGCTTTGCGAGGGATGGAGAGGTAGTAGCTTCAACGCGTGGAAGATCCGGTGTGAGAAAGCAAGGTCAATCGAGAGACATATAGATTGAGAGACAAAGTGAGTGTGATCCGACATTCATTGAACAAATATATATGCTCTGGAGAGATATTGTCCGATTGAGCTTTTTGGCAAGGGTGAGGGCTATAAGATAGAGCTTGAGAGATGATCCAGTCACAGACGTGTAGATATATTTTGTGCGTTGGAGGAAGCAAGGTCAACCGATCACATAGGGTCGCCGTGCGATCAAAAGAGTGAGACGGGTTGGAGAGAGTGACCTAGACAGACGATGTGCGTGAGAGAGTATACAATGTGAATAGGTCGAATTGGGCTCAAACATGGTGATATATCGTTTTTGTCCGAGAAAGAGCGAGGTCAATCGAGACATACGGAGAGTGAGAGAAAGAGAGAGAGAGAGAGATTGAATGAGCGTGGCCCACCATGAGGTCGAAAGAGTGGCGGCGTCTTGGATGGACTGACCTAGATAGACAATCTGTGTGAGAGAGTATAGAGTGTGTCGATCGAGGCCCGAACAGGGAGATATATCATTTGTGTGTGAAAGAAAACGAGGTTAAATGAGACTCAGATAAAGAGAGCGAGATTGAGCGAGTGTGGCCCGCCGTGCGGAAGAAAGAGTGAGACAGTCTCGAGGGAGTAACCTAGATATACAACGTGCGTGCATGCGCACGAGAGGTTGGGGGGCTAGATAGGCAATGCATGTATTTAGCGCGAGAGGGTGAGAGGGAGAGGGTGGGGAGAGAGTGAGTTCGGCATGGGGTGCAATGGCGGGGGTGTGAGGGAAATACATTTGGTAACAGAGTTGGAAAAGGGGTTGTGTAGTTGAGAGACTTAGAGATCGAAACATGGAGAGAAAGAATGAGCGTGTGTTGGAAACTGATAGCTTCCTAAGGTGGTTAGGAGAGGAAGATTGGCCGATATAGGAAGTATGTAGCATTTGTGCGGGGGGGGGGCTAAAAACAACATTTGAATGTACATAGTACGAGACTTAATATCGATGTTTCAATTCGGTGTACATTGTAATATTTGAATAGAGGACCAGGCATACGGGTAATTATTTCGAATTCGTGCCATAGTAAGTTTCGAAAAGTTGACATTGACTCAGTTTGTTGTGCTATTTTGTAGGTCATATGTTTGAATCCTTCCAAATGTTTTCTCACTACCATGGTGTTCATCATATACATATGAATTTGTATTAAAAAAGTAGCATGGATACAGTGAAATGCGAAATCCACGTTAGAATTGGAGATCGCTACGTGACACACACTCTAATTCAAATAACTAACTATGTGACACACACTCTAATTCAAATAACTAATTATGTGACACACACTCTAATCCACGTTAGCGTGGGTACCGTTTCAAATTTTTTTCAAATAACTCCTCATTAATTAATTTATAGTACTCCCTCTGTTCACTTTTATAAGACCTTGAAGACATTTCAGACAATGTGCAAAACAGTTCATTTTAAGTTGTCTGAAACGACTTACAAAAGTGAATGGATGGAGTATCTCGTTTCGAATGACTAATTATGCAAGGAAAACACAGGCATGGTAATACATACAGATTCATTTGCAAATGAAAGAAGATTCGTTTGCATTCTCAAATGTATGCGCACCAGGCAGACCAGGGTCGTGTCGGGGTGGACGCTGCTTCGGTGCCTTAAGGCACCGAAGCATAGTCCTGTCGGGGTGGTCGCATGTGTCAGACGGACGCGTAGCACCCAGCCACCCACCCCCTCCCCCCAAAAAAAGGACGACGACAATATAAGTTTGCGCTTCCATGTTTCGGATTGAAATATCTGGCGGCCCCAATTCCAGCCCTGCAAAATCTCTCTTCTCAACCGTCCCCTTCTGCGCCCAGATTGCTCAAATCCCTAATTCGCCGCCAACCCTCGAATCGCCCCTCATCTCGTCTCTTTCCCCATCGTTCCCCACCTTTGTGCCGGACGACGACGACGGTCGCGCTTCACCACCGCACCGGAGCTACCTCATCTATGCCCTCGTCCACCGCACCGGGTGGTCCACCGACAACGTCGGCCGCGGCAACCGACGTGCCTCACAGACACTGAGTTCCACCACATCAGGTGCGCTTCACCGACGCCGTCTCCTAGCTCACCGGGACTACTTCACCGAGCACATCGTCGCACCTCCGCCCCCCGAGGCCGTTGGGGCTTCACCAATGGTCTCATCCACCGCATCATAGCGCTCTGCTACCACTCAAGATCTGCATCCATGCGCGGCCAGCCAACGCTAGCGCATCACCCTCAACGGCTCTGAAGTGACCCGCACTCTAGCTAGGCGAGCATGCCCAAATGCCGGCCCGAACTAGGTATCCACACATCACTCCCTTGTGCACTGTTCCGACGATGTTTGGATATCCTTTCACTGCTATCTTAGCTTACACGCCTATGCAACTCTGACTTTAACTGTTATTTCTTCTGGAGATATCATCTGAAACATGCAAATCCATATTTTAGCGAAGCATGACGGCGCTACGTGATCTGGTACACATCCTGCACACCCGTATAACCTTGTAAGTATCTATCCTCCGGTACAACATCAAGGTCGATTCCTCTTATTTGATCAACCATTCACCGTGTCAAAAATGTAGAGGGGGATGCAAGGAGCACAAGGCCTGCACATCCAAGCAAGTGGTAAAATGGACTTGTACATGGAACATCCCAAGCGCAAGCAGAGCTGCAGTGAGCCTGTACAATGAGCTAGCGTAAGTCCCTGCATTTCATTTAATTCGTATTGGCATTCGTGTATGATTTGTGTGCAGTGGCTGATCCACGAATTCAAGTTACCAGGGGCGAACATTTAACTAAAAAATATGAAGGCACTTGCACTCTGGAAATCAACATAACTTGAGAAATGTGAAGCTACATGCACTTTGAAAACCAGCTAATGATCCAAAGTAGTTCAGATTATAAACACTAACTGATGCAAGCACCAAAAACACACAAAATGCAACATGGTGTACAAGGACTACAAACATGGTCTGTACCTGCTTGAATTATTCGTTCTCTGGCTGAAAATATCGAAGTGTGATTGCACGTATAACCAGTGCGCAAACTGCATATCAATATATCTATCCTGCACAAGTATGCCAATAGTTTCAAACAACAGATTAGAAAAGTATTTATGCTATGTTGTCATGATACGGGGACTTTATGGTAGATGGCCTCGACGTTTCCTCAAGCTATGAAAATGCACTATAATTTGCTTGTCATCAATGCTTGCACATCTCTGTCTCTCTCAACATAGTAGATCATCATTAGACACTATATCCTTCAATGAGCTTGCAAAATGCTTGCATTAGATCCCTCATTAGACACTATATGTTCATCACCAGGACCATGTAAAATGTTTGCATCAAATCCTTCATTAGCAATCTGTTCATTAGACACTTCAGGCTCAAGAACAACATGAGCTTGTATGTTTGCACCGGAAACTTGATTAGATACATCAGATTCAGCCAGTTCAGTATTGATTGGGGGAGTTATAAAATAAGTAGAAATTGGTTTCATTTTCTCATAGATTCCCTACATACAAGCAGTTTTACAACACCGTCAGGTTTAACTATTGGCCAGAAATTGAAGAGTTGAATTAGATATAATCAGGGATGTGATGTACCTGCTCGTTGCGCATGCTACCCTTGCAAGCTGCGACTGTCCGTTTGCGCAAGCTCGATGCCATGCCTGTGCTGCCGCCACTGCCTCCCACGCAGGCTACACCCAGGGTTGGATCTTCATCTTCTTGTCCTTCCGTTCGCTTGAAGCCCGGCGACCGCCCTCCAACGAGGGCGCGAGGAAGTGTTGTGTCAGTCTGTCCAGCGGCGGCTAGGTTAGGAGCGAACCAGACTAGAGGCTGGAGCAAATGAATTGAGATTTTTCCTGCTATCGATCGATATGGGAGGCGCTCGTTTGGGCCGCGAGCCTGCTATAGGGCCTGCCTTGCACTTATGTTATTGGCGCATCCAAATTGAAACATTTTTCTTCATTTTTTACATTGCCTACTCGTGCGTTGGGACGAACAAAACTAGCATGGGCCAACATGGACGACTCAAACTAGGTGCACACTTTCCAGCCACCTGAGGCGGCCGCCCATACCAGCCCCTATGGTGGTGTTGCCCCTTTTTGCGTGTATGATTGGATAGTGAAAAATATTCCAGTGGCGCTTTTGATTTACCCACAGAATGGTTGAATTGCTTGTTTCTATGAATTGAGTTCGCCAATAATGTGAAGGATGCCAGTCTTTTCATCCTATTATAGATTGCTTAGATCACGATATGCCAAAAGTAATCGCATGAAATATACAGTAAAAGCCAGTGTGATGTGTTTGGCTACAACTAGTTTGACTACACGTCCTCTTATAACATATCAAGGACGCACCATCTTACCAGATTAACCATTCGACTTACCCATGTTGTGTCGGAAGAAAGAAGTATTGGGACTGCATATCCAAGCAATTGATGCCATGGACTCCTTCGTACAACCTTGTAAGCGAAAAAGAAGTTGCAGTGTGCCTGTACAAAGAACTAGCGTAAGTTCAGTTACCTACTTCTCGGAATTTTAGTTAGCCACTTATTGCAAAATTGTTCAATTACGTTGCTTGGCTTAATTTAGTTTGCTACTGATTACATAATGACACAGCCTGTTAATCATATTGTAGACTGCGCCTATCTATGTGTTTGATACATACGGTTAAGAATTACCTGTTTGCCTTAACTTAAATATCTACTTGTTTGTTTAACTGCTTTGTTGCTGCAACAGCGGGTTACAAAGATGTAACTACTTTTCAGCATCCAATTGAAACTATTTAATTCCTTGTTTGTTTAACTGGTTTGCTGTTATAACTCCCAGTTGAGATGTTTTGCTAACTTTAACTTTTCTGAATCCAATCGGAACTTTAATGGCAAAACAGGTTAGCCCAAGATCAAAGAGCGAGGTCCCCATGGTCGTTGCATCATCCCACAGCAGTGGCACCGGCCCAATCGTGCATTATGAATTGCCAACTGCTGATGCTCTAAAGGCTAAGCTAGTGGTAGAAAGATATTCTGTGTAACGCCCTCGATGCGGCTATATCTCCCACGTGTCGAAGCACGACTTAGAGGCATAACCGCATTTAAAGCAATGTCGCAAGTGAGGTAATCTTCACACAGCCCATGTAATACATAAGGGAAAAAGATACATAGTTGGCTTACAATCGCCAGTTCACCCAAATACATGAATAAAGCATTACATCATCCAGATACACACAAGGTCCGACTACGGAACCCAAAATAAAAGAAGACTACCCCAAAAGCTACACAGATCCCCGATCGTCCCAACTGGGCTCCACTACTGATCAACTAGAACGAAACAACACGACGAACAAGGTCTTCATCAAGCTCCTCCTTGAGCTCGGTTGCGTCACCTGGAATGGAATCATCGGCACGTGCAAACTGGTTTTTGGAAGTATCTGTGAGTCACGAGGACTCAGCAATCTCACACCCTCGCGATCAAGACTATTTAAGCTTATAGGTAGGGTAAAAGGTATGAGGTGGAGCTGCAGCAAGCGACTAGCATATATGGTGGCTAACATATGCAAATGAGAGCGAGAAGAGAAGGCAAAGCACGGTCGAGAAACTATGATCAAGAAGTGATCCTAGAACAACCTACGTCAAGCATTACTCCAGCACCGTGTTCACTTCCCGGACTTCGCCGAGAAGAGACCATCATGGTTACACACGCGGTTGATGCATTTTAATTAAGATAAACTTTAGGTTTTCTACAACCGGACATTAACAAATTCCCATCTGCCCATAACCATGGGCACGACTTTCGAAAGTTCAAAACCCTGCAGGGGTGTCCCAACTTAGCCCATCACAAGCTCTCACGGTCAACGAAGGATATTCCTTCTCCCAAGAAAATCCGATCAGGCTCGGCATCCAGGTTACAAGACATCGTCGACAATGGTAAAACAAGTCCAGCAACACCGCCTGAATGTGCCGACAAATCCCAATAGGAGCTGCACATATCTTGTTCTCAGGGCACACTCAGATTGTCCAAACTTCCGGTAGGCCAGCCCAGAGTCGCCCCTGGTGGCCACCGGCGGCTGACAGGTTGGACCAACACTCAGAGGAGCACTAGCCCGGGGGGGTTAAAATAATGATGACCCTTGAGTCTGCAGAACCCAAGGGAAAGAAAAGGCTAGGTGGCGAATGGTAAAACCAATGTTGGGCATTGCTGGAGGAGTTTTATTCAAGGCGAACTGTCAAGGGGTTCCCATTATAACCCAACCGCGTAAGGAATGCAAAATCCGGGAACATAACACCGATATGACGAAAACTAGGGCGGCAAGAGTGGTACAAAACACCAGGCATAAGGCCAAGCCTTCCACCCTTTAGCAAGTATATAGATGCATTATTTAAATAATAGATATTGTGATATCCCAACAAAATATCCATGTTCCAACAAGGAACAAACTTCAATCTTCACCTGCAACTAACAACGCTATAAGAGGGGCTGAGCAAAGCGGTAACGTAGCCAAACAACGGTTTGCTAGGACAATGTGGGTTAGAGGCTTGGCTCAACACTCTAGGAGGCATGATAAGCAAGTGGTAGGTATCACAGCATAGGCATAGCAAAAGAGCGAGCATCTAGCAAGCAAAGATATAAGTGATTTCGAGGGTATGGTCATCTTGCCTGAAATCCCGCAAGGAAGAAGAACGAGTCCATGAAGAAGACAAACGAACGTAGACGAACGGATCCTCACAACTCCGGAATGGAACCGAAGCTAACAAGGGAAACAACCCGGAAAGAAGAAAAAAACATAGTAAACAACCACCACATAATCATGCCATGATGCACAACCAAGTATGATGCATGTCCGGTTTAATGAAACATGGCATGGCAAAGTGCAACAAACAACACTACAATTAAGTGGAGCTCAATATGCAACGGAGTTGCATATTGAAGAAAACACCACATGACTTATTTAGATCGATCTTGTTTATGTACCCAACAATATTAAATGTTGTTAACCATGGCAAGAGGTGAAGCAAAAGTAAACTACACAATCAAAGCAATTTAAATGGGGCCGGACAAACAACAAATCCGGTAAATCCCCATATGCAATTATCAATTTGGTGCAACAACAATTTTAAACATTTAAATGTTATTATCATGATGCGAATGACATGTGCAAGTTTTATGCAAGTTTTAAAGAAAAAGTAGACATGAGCATTATGAAGCATTTGTCACCGTGGTGGAAAGGAAAGGGGTGCCACGGCAACGATAACAGAAACGATGCCACGGCAACGTTCCGGGTTCCAGAAACTCGATTGAGATGCCGGTGGAAAAGAATAGTGTGGCGGGAGTGTGTCATGTGATGAACGGTGGGGTGCTCCCGGTTACCGGGTTCCCATGAGACGACGGTACAGCAACGGGGAACATGCAAGAAACATGTCAGGCACAGTGTAAACGCGGGCATATCATACAACACACATGCGTTCATTCACGGGTGTCGTCTCGGTCGTTATACCTGCGAAGCGTGCATTATCAGAGCGGTTCGGGTCAAACGGTGTAGTCATTCACGATCGTCGTGGGAAGTAGTGGTTCTCGGCGAAGGCAGGGGAAGTAGTTGTTCATGGTTTGTTGTGGGAAGTAGTCGTTCTCGTGGCGACAATAGTCGTTCACGTTCTTAGTTGCACAAATTTTCCATAGATGTTCGGGATCACGACGAGGGACTTGACGTCCATGGAGGCTTCGAGGGTCGACGGTAGTTGTTCTCGTATCATCGTGGAAGTAGTCGTACTCGGCGATAGTGGTACTTGGCGTTTTGTTCGGTACTCTCAATCTTGGCGATGGTAATCGTTCCCGTTCGTTCAGAGAGGTGCTTGCTGACTCCGAGCCCTTCGCGGTCGACGGTAGATGAACTTGACGCTTGCGATGCACATGTCTCTGTCGACGGTAGTTGTACACTAGTCGGAGAGAAACTTGTCAAAAAATCCCAGTTACAGGTTCTGTAGTCGTTCAAAGGGCCCAACACCGGGTCTTGGCGAAAACGACGGGAGGCGGGAAGCGAACAACGACACGATGTTCAGGTGTCGCGGTGGTCTTGGCGTCCAATGACAGCAGTACAGGAAGGCAACACCA
The DNA here is from genome assembly GCF_003073215.2 of Triticum urartu. Lineage (NCBI taxonomy): Eukaryota > Viridiplantae > Streptophyta > Magnoliopsida > Poales > Poaceae > Triticum > Triticum urartu. The sequence continues at coordinate 401,541,347 of NC_053024.1, forward strand.
TGGCCCAAGGTGAGGTTGCAGTAGGCCTTGGGCGTGAACTCGGGCGACGGGACGACGAGGAACGACGATATCCCGAACGGAGGAGGTCGGGGATGACGAGCTCGAAGCGCGCTGGAGCATGGTGACACGGTGGTCGGACGAAGCAGAGATGCGCGATGGAGGGACCGGCTGGTGGCGGAGCTCGCCGGGCGATGGAGGCGCGACGCTGGCGACGGGAGGCCATGGCAGATGGGGGCGACGTGGAGCAGCAACCTGCTGCTGGTCGCCGGCGCAGACGACGCAAGGGGCGGCGGGCGACACGAGGCAGAGGAGGAGCGGCGGCGCTGCAGGCTTGTGGCGAGGGCGAGGAGAAGCAGGAGGCGGGGTCGAGGGAGATGGGCGCGCCTGCGTGCGGAAGACCGACGAGACGAGCAGAGGGATCGAGGGGGAGAGAGGTCGAGCGTAGGTCTTCTGGCGGCGTTTGGAGGAGGCAGGGGGAGGAGACGAGGGGATCGGGGAGATGGTGGGTTCGTGTGTTCCTCTCCTGGCGGCGCGAGAAGGGAGACAGGGAGGCGGGGATCGAGGAAAGGCGACGGGGATCGGGCAGCGCTTCCTGGCGACGGTGTATGCGTGTGCGGCGCGAGGAGACGAGGAAGGGATAGAGAGGAAGAGGTAGGTCGAGGCTAGGGTTGAGAAGGGATGTCGGCTGGGCTAGGAAGGGATAGATGGGCCTTAGAGCCGGCTGGGTTTAGGTGCAGCTGGGCCTAAATGGCCTGTTGGGCTCCCTTATTTCCTTTTTATATCTATCTGCCTATTAAAATAAACAGCCAACAAAAGGGAAAGGCCAGGGATATTGGGTAAGAAATAGAAAGAAGTAAAGATACATGTGGACTCCTGGAATTAAGCACCATTTTATAAAATTGGTTTGGGCATTTTTAGAGGTAGAAAAATAAAACAAGTTTGAATAAAATTCAAACTTGAGGCAGTTTTGAACCTAACCAAAACAACTCCCAAAAGTCTGAATCTTGACAGAGAGGTATAAGGCATGGTGCATGACTCATTGACAAAGATTGAACATTAATGGAGAAGGGAGAAATGGCACTTGCACCAAGGAAGGAAAAAGAAGTAATGGGGGAGGTGATGATGCATGGGTCAAATGCAAAGCCAAACAACATTACAAACATAATGCAAGCACAACGAGATGGATACCACAATGCACATTATGAAAGAAAAATGACAAGAGGCAGAAATGCAACGTGACAATGGTGAGCATGTCAACGCAATATAACCAAAGATGACCATGATGCAAGAAACAAAAATATGACAAAGGCACCATCAAGATCACGGCAACAAACAATTGGAACACCCAACCTCGACGAAATAAAAGGAAGGTAACTAGAGCATCGGTCTCGGGGCGTCACAACACTCCACCACTACGAGAGGATCTTGTCCCGAGTTATAGGATGGCACTGGAGGGAAACGGAAGAGGAAGAGAACATGTAAAACTAAGTTGCTTCTTTGACAAGGATTGAAACCAAAGAACCTTGAAAAGTTGAACAACTTGAAAGGAATAATACCACGGAGGTGATCGAAGTTGAAAAAACACTCCGTTAGGAACGAGGAACAAGGAAGAACAAATTCGGAGAGCACTCCGTTTGAAAAGTGATATGAAACTTGATAAGATGAAAAGAACTTGAGCAGAGGGCACAACACTCTGGTTAAATGGATAAGCACGAAAAAAACACGATCCTGACAAAACAAGAAGATGGGTTGAAGAGAGCAACATCACAATGCCCCCGGAAGGAAGAAATAGAAGATAGATAATTGAAATAAAAGAATGGAGAAGAAAATGCCAACTTCTGCCACAATTGAGCTTGAAAAGGCATCCTTGGGAGAAAAGTCGAACGGAGTTGTTGGAAAACCAACAACGAAAAGAGAAAGCTTGTTGTGGGCTTATGGAAAACATCTCAAAAACTTGAGGTGAAACCCTGCCACAAACGAAAACAATTACTTGCTTGAGAGCGACGGAGAGATGAAAACATCTTTCATCGCGAGAATAGGAGGAAACTTGGATCATTGCTAAACACCATAAATAGCAACATTCCTTAGGAAAGGTTTTAGGTGAAATATAACCCAAGATAACTCCAATGAAGAGATTGATGGATTTAAGATATCTCATTCTTGACAACATGTGAATCATGAAACACACAAAATTGTCAAAAATGACATAATACCACCTCAAAATATAAGATAGAGCGAATTGGACTTTGATATGCAAGATGAAGAATGTTTGAGCTCCTCTGAAAAGAATGTTGATGAACACGTCGAGAAGGAATTTAAACCTTGATGAATCATCATGTAGAACCTTCATGAAGAACTCCGTTAAACAAAAGAATGATCAGACGGAAGGAAAGAGAAGTTGAAAAGAACAGGTGAATTCTTGCAATGATTTAGATGGAGCTATGCGACGAGATAATTGAGAGAGCTTGGAACTCCGGGAATAGAAAAGATAAAGCATCTCGAACCGAGTATGTGACATGATGAACCTCTGGAATAAGGAATTGAATTTACTCGATGAAGCAAGAATAAGAATTACATTATGCTTATCCTTCACCAATTAAATTGATGACAATCAACGGATTTAACATATTACTAATTCTCATAGAAAAGATTAAGAGAGATATAACATAAACTTGAGAATGTCTTCAACGAACCGCCGGTAAAATCGAAACAACGAATGAATAGATATGATAACGAAAGAAGAGGAATCTTGCACGAACCACCGTAAGAATTGAAAATGAATGAAGAAAAGATAAAGAAACACCGGAATTAGCAAATGAACGAAGAAGCTTGAGGGGATTTAGTTACATGAGAACAAAGAGATCAAGAACTGATTAGAGGATAATTGATTGATGCACCGGTAAGATTAGGAGAACGACAACTGAAAGCTGGGAATGAATAATAATGAGATGATGGGATCCAGAGAATCAAACTGAAAATACTCTGAATTACTCCGGATGGGTGAAAAGAATATCTCACAATCGCAAATAATTATGAGAGGATGGCAACAAGCTAGAATCACGAATCTTGAAGAGAATGGAGCAAGATTGAGAGAAAAAATCTTCTTCGGTCTTCCAATCTGAGAATGACGACGAGAAACACCACCATGAATTATTGAGGTACTCCGGAATAAACAATTAGAAAGGTTGAACCAATGGTGAAAGAATTTGAAAGATCTTGGAGAAAGACATTTGACTGATGATACTTCATTCTTACGTCAAACTTTGAAAAGAATTTGAGATGCTCCGGTAAAATAAGAAGAGTCAGGTAAGATCCTGGGAAAAGACCTGTGGGTTAGGGCCCACTCAAAAGATACACCGTTGAACGATTGTTTGAAAAGAGAGATAGCGCCGGTTGAATTAAATGGCTTGAATGAGATAACAACCCCGAAATAGGTTGAACTGATCTTGAATGACAAGACGAGCCTTTTGAGATATCTTGAGCACTCCGGAACAATAGAATAGCAAGCGGGGAAGATTAAGAGGTTCACTGGTATGATAAAACTTCTGAAACGAGGAAAGGATATGATCAACACCAAAAGCCTGAATTGAATCCACCGGAGACGAAAAGAATGGAGAATGAAGAACGAGTAGAGCATCTTCTTGAGAAACACCGGGTAAAAACATGAAGGAAAAAGAATGGAGAGACTTCATAATCATAAGATAGATACTTGATAAAGAAATCTTAGTCCTTGAAGAAAAAGGGTGGATGGGCGGGAAAAACAAAGGCAACTTGGAGACGGATGAAACAAACACCATTGAGAAGAACTGATAATTGATCTTGCGAATGTTGAAGTGATCGGATCCACTAGAAGAGAAACACACCGGTTGAAAAGGATTGACATGGCAGACACGATGATCGAGAAGGATTAGTATTCACATTGGAATATGAGAACACCACTTAGACAAGGGATGGAATCAACATTTGAATTCGAAGCAACTCGAATACCACAACTCAAAACAAAACAAAGGATTGGCTTGCAGAATAATCCGGAACAAACATATGATAGAGATTTCGTCCGAAGTTTTCGTGGTGGGGCCTACACGGGCTCAATCGTACGGCACCATCATGTACAAGGCAGTGCACATGACATACGAAGCGTCCCCGATTCGGCATAGCCAAGGACTCTTTAAGACACAACGAGACCACTGTAAAACCAACCGTGAATAGGCGGACCACTAGACGCCGAACCCCAATTTCATATCATACATCCGTCGGAAAGATATCCTAAGAGCTACTTGAATTCCCACTTATAAAGTCCCGAAATTTTTCGGTTATGCAATCAGGTGTTGTGGATACAGGGGAAGCATAATATCTCACCCAAATCTAGCAAATCCTACATCCAGCTGTATCCATCCTTCAACACATAACCAAGAAACCTTTGGAAATCGTTTACCTCAACCTTCGAAAAGCATCCGTTGTACGAGTTATGGCAATACTCCCGAACTCCCGCCCCAGTACTAGGTGGCGTCGAGGTTATCTCACCAACAACTGCATAAACGAGATTTTCAATGTCGGCGAAACTAATCTCAGGTATTCCAAAACTGCAATGATAAAATTGTGACGACAACACCTCGGAGCTCGACTCCCCGGGACACTGCCACAACCCCTAAATGTCAGGAGGCACCAAGAACAATGTTCTCGTCACAAAACCATCGGAACGATTCCAAGATACCCGCGTGATCCTAAAAAAATTAGTGAAATTTGAGATGAGAAGAGTCAAAACTCTACGTCAGGATGCCTCACCAGAGGGATGAAGGGACTGGGGGGTAAAAAGAATTCCTAACTCTCCGAAATATATAATTCCTAAATGACTCAAAACATTTTTCTAGACTCAACAACGCCAATGATTCGATCAAGCAGGGGGCTCCTAAGGTCGGGGAAGGCTCTAATACCAACTTGTAACGGCCTCGATGCGGCTATATCTCCCACGTGTCAAAGCACGACTTAGAGGCATAACCCCATTGAAAGCAATGTCGCAAGTGAGGTAATCTTCACACAACCCATGTAATACATAAGGGAAAAAGATACATAGTTGGCTTACAATCGCCACTTCACACAAATACATGAATAAAGCATTACATGATCCAGATACACACAAGGTCCGACTACGGAACCCAAAATAAAAGAAGACTACCCCAAAAGCTACACAGATCCCCGATCGTCCCAACTGGGCTCCACTACTGATCAACTAGAACGAAACAACACGACGAACAAGGTCTTCATCAAGCTCCTCCTTGAGCTGGGTTGCATCACCTGGAATGGCATCATCGGCACCTGCAAACTGGTTTTTGGAAGTATCTGTGAGTCACGAGGACTCAGCAATCTCACACCCTCGCGATCAAGACTATTTAAGCTTATAGGTAGGGTAAAAGGTATGAGGTGGAGCTGCAGCAAGCGACTAGCATATATGGTGGCTAACATACGCAAATGAGAGCGAGAAGAGAAGGCAAAGCACGGTCGAGAAACTATGATCAAGAAGTGATCCTAGAACAACCTACGTCAAGCATTACTCCAACACCGTGTTCACTTCTCGGAATCCGCCGAGAAAAGACCATCACGGTTACACACGCGGTTGATGCATTTTAATTAAGATAAACTTTAGGTTTTCTACAACCGGACGTTAACAAATTCCCATCTGCCCATAACCGCGGGCACGACTTTCGAAAGTTCAAAACCCTGCAGGGGTGTCCCAACTTAGCCCATCACAAGCTCTCACGGTCAACGAAGGATATTCCTTCTCCCAAGAGAATCCGATCAGGCTCGGCATCCAGGTTACAAGACATCCTCGACAATGGTAAAACAAGTCCAGCAACACCGCCCGAATGTGCCGACAAATCCCGATAGGAGCTGCACATATCTCATTCTCAGGGCACACTCAGATTGTCCAAACTTCCGGTAGGCCAGCCCAGAGTTGCCCCTGGTGGCCACCGGCGGCTGACAGGTTGGACCAACACTTAGAGGAGCACTGGCCCGGGGGGGGGGGGGTTAAAATAATGATGACCCTTGAGTCTGCAGAACCCAAGGGAAAGAACAGGCTAGGTGGCGAATGGTAAAACCAATGTTGGGCATTGCTGGAGGAGTTTGGTTCAAGGCGAACTGTCAAGGGGTTCCCATTATAACCCAACTACGTAAGGAACGCAAAATCCGGGAACATAACACCGATATGACGGAAACTAGGGCGGCAAGAGTGGAACAAAACACCAGGCATAAGGCCGAGCCTTCCACCCTTTACCAAGTATATAGATGCATTATTTAAATAATAGATATTGTGATATCCCAACAAAATATCCATGTTCCAACAAGGAACAAACTTCAATCTTCACCTGCAACTAACAACGCTATAAGAGGGGCTGAGCAAAGCGGTAACGTAGCCAAACAACGGTTTGCTAGGACAATGTGGGTTAGAGGCTTGGCTCAACACTCTAGGAGGCATGATAAGCAAGTGGTAGGTATCACAGCATAGGCATAGCAAAAGAGCGAGCATCTAGCAAGCAAAGATATAAGTGATTTCGAGGGTATGGTCATCTTGCCTGAAATCCCGCAAGGAAGAAGAACGAGTCCATGAAGAAGACAAACGAACGTAGACGAACGGATCCTCACAACTCCGGAACGGAACCGAAGCTAACAAGGGAAACAACCCGGAAAGAAGCAAACAACATAGTAAACAACCACCACATAATCATGGCATGATGCACAAGCAAGTATGATGCATGTCCGATTTAATGAAACATGGCATGGCAAAGTGCAACAAACAACACTACAATTAAGTGGAGCTCAATACGCAACGGAGTTGCATATTGAAGAAAACACCACATGACTTATTTAGATCGATCTTGTTTATGTACCCAACAATATTAAATGTTGTTAACCATGGCAAGAGGTGAAGCAAAATTAAACTACACAATCTAAGCAATTTAAATGGGGCCGGACAAACAACAAATCCGGTAAATCCCCATATGCAATTATCAATTTGGTGCAACAACAATTTTAAACATTTAAATGTTATTATGATGATGCGAATGACACGTGCAAGTTTTATGCAAGTTTTAAAGAAAAAGTAGACATGAGCATTATGAAGCATTTGTCACCGTGGTGGAAAGGAAAGGGGTGCCACGGCAACGATAACAGAAATGGTGCCACGGCAACGTTCCGGGTTCCAGAAACTCGATTGAGATGCCGGTGGAAAAGAACAAGTGTGGCGGGAGTGTGTCATGTGATGAACGATGGGGTGCTCCCGGTTACCGGGCTCCCACGAGACGACGGTATGGCAACGGGGAACATGCAAGAAACATGTCGGGCACGGTGCAAATGCGAGCATATCATACAACACACATGTGTTCATTCACGGGCGTCGTCTCGGTGGTTATACCTGCGAAGCGTGCATTATCGGAGCAGTTCCGGTCAAACGGTGTAGTAGTTCACGATCGTCGTGGGAAGTAGTGGTTCTCGGCGAAGGCAGGGGAAGTAGTTGTTCATGGTTTGTTGTGGGAAGTAGTCATTCTCGTGGCGACGGTAGTCGTTCACGTTCTTAGTTGCACAAATTTTTCATAGATGTTTGGGATCACGACGAGGGACTTGACGTCCACGGAGGCTTCGAGGGTCGACGGTAGTTGTTCTCGTATCATCGTGGAAGTAGTCGTACTCGGTGATAGTGGTACTTGGCGTTTCATTCGGTACTCTCGATCTTGCGACGGTAATCGTTCCAGTTCGTTCGGAGAGGTGCTTGCTGACTCCGAGCCCTTCGCGGTCGACGGTAGATGAACTTGACGCTTGCGATGCACATGTCTCTGTCGACGGTAGTTGTACACTAGTCGGAGAGGAGCTTGTCAAAAAATCCCGGTTACAGGTTCTGTAGTCGTTCAAAGGGCCCAACACCGGGTCTTGGCGAAAATGACGGGAGGCGGGCAGCGAACAATGACATGATGTTCAGGTGTCGCGGTGGTCTTGGCATCCAGCGACAGCAGTACAGGAAGGCAACAGCATGGCCCAAGGTGAGGTTGTAGTAGGCCTTGGGCGTGAACTCCGGCGACGGGACGACGAGGAACGATGATATACCGAACAGAGGAGGTCTGGGATGACGAGCTCGAAGCGCGCTGGAGCATGGTGACACGACGGTCGGACGAAGCAGAGAGGCGCGATGGAGGGACCGGTTGGTGGCGGAGCTCGCCGGGCGACGGAGGCGCGGCGCTGGCGACAGGAGGCCATGGCAGATGGGGGCGGCGCAGAGCAGCAACCTGCTACTGGTCGCCGGCGATGACGCAAGGGGCGGCGGGCGACGCGAGGCTGAGGAGGAGCGGCGGCACTGCAGGCTCGCGGCGAGGGCGAGGATAAGCAGGAGGCGGGGTCCAGGGAGATGGGCGCGCCTACGTGCGGAAGACCGACGAGATGAGCAGAGGGATCGAGGGGGAGAGAGGTCGGGCGTAGGTCTTCTGGCGGGGTTTGGAGGAGGCAGGGGAAGGAGACGAGGGGATCGGGGAGATGGTGGGTTCGGGTGTTCCTCTCCTGGCGGCACGAGAAGGGAGACAGGGAGGAGGGGATTGAGGAAAGGCGACGGGGATCGGGCAGCGCTTCCTGGCGTCGGTGTATGCGTGTGCGGCGTGAGGGGACGAGGAAGGGATCGAGAGGAAGAGGTAGGTCGAGGCTAGGGTTGAGAAGGGGTGTCGGCTGGGCTAGGAAGGGATAGATGGGCCTTAGAGCCGGCTAGGTTTAGGTGCAGCTGTGCCTAAATGGCCTGTTGGGCTCCCTTAGTTCCTTTTTATATCTATCTGCATATTAAAATAAACAGCCAACAAAAGGGAAAGGCCAGGGATATTGGGTAAGAAATAGAAAGAAGTAAAGATACATATGGACTCCTGGAATTAAGCACCATTTTATAAAATTGGTTTGGGCATTTTTAGAGGTAGAAAAATAAAACAAGTTTGAATAAAATTCAAACTTGAGGCATTTTTGAACCTAACCAAAACAACTCCCAAAAGTCTGAATCTTGAGAGAGAGGTATCAGGCATGGCGCATGACTCATTGACAAAGATTTAACATTAATGGAGAAGGGAGAAATGGCACATGCACCAAGGAAGGAAAAAGAAGTAATGGGGGAGGTGATGATGCATGGGTCAAATGCAAAGCCAAACAACATTACAAACATAATGCAAGCACAACGAGATGGATACCACAATGCACATGATGAAAGCAAAATGAAAAGAGGCACAAATGCAACGTGACAATGGTGAGCATGTCAATGCAATATAACCAAAGATGACCATGATGCAAGAAACAAAAATATGACAAAGGCACCATCAAGATCACGACAACAAACAATTGGAACACCCAACCTCGACGAAATAAAAGGAAGGTAACTAGAGCATCGGTCTCGGGGCATCACATTCTACTTCTGCACTTAGAGATGAAGTTGACATGTTGAGGAAGCAAACAGCACAATTACAAGCAGTACTCAAGACAACCATCAAATATTCGGTGGATTTCAAAATGAAGCAAGCTGAGACTGACCAGATTGTTAAGGTCCTCAAGGAAAAAAAGGAAATTAAATTCCTACTTGGTAAATCATAGGTGAAATGTTCTTTTCATAGTTGAATAACCTTTGTGTTGTCTGTTCATGTAATCAATCAAACCATTTGTTTTAGAGATCATGTAATAATTTTTTTTTTTTTTGGTTTGTAATTTTATTTAAGCACAAGTCTGTATTAATCGATAAGACTCGGAGACATTTCATTTGGATTGTTGTGCCAGACCTACAAATATGCCAATCAGGCTAAATGTGCATTCAGCAATAGTAGTAGTATAGATGGACCATAAGTGGCACTCATAGGAAAGGGCCAAGATGCTGGCTAAAAAAAGGATGCTGTTGTTGCCAAAAAAAGTACAGCGGCCTGGCTTATGTATGTTTGTTGATATTATTGATCCATATACTCTATAAGTGTTTATATGTCTGTTAGTTCTGCACATTCTTGGTTGATTGACTCGGTATTTGAATCTTGATACATCGCTTGTGTACATATCTAAATGGGAGTACGCATTATGCTGCGTGTGACATTTGAGTTGGACATGAAGTGTTCCAAATATTCGAATTCACCTTAAACTGGATTCTAGTTTCTGAATTTGTGTATCGGCATTTGTAAACCATATTCATAAATGACAGTGGAATACAACTTTCTCGTCCTTTTGAAGATATATATAAAAACACATAGAATGATTTATAAAGATTCATATAGGAATACAAAATGGATTCAAATTTAGTTGCCAGGGTAAACGTGGATGCTTATTGTCCCAAAATTCGAAAGAAGCAGTAAAATGTCCACTCCCATGTCGGCTGCCAGAAGCCAAGTGTTTGGGAGATGGAAATACCTTTCTACCCATTACACGGACAATCCATCGGCCCGATTTCCACTGCTCTAAATAGGGGTAGGTTAGTAACTTCAATTAGACGTGACACGACCGCCTGTGAGCCCATTCCGACATGGTGGGCGTCAAACATGGGTGGCAAAACTCATTTGATTCAAGCTCGGCCGAAAGACCTTTGTTTCTCCCTCCATTCCCCATTCATACACGGTGGGTGGCAAAACAAACTCGACTCGGCCGAAATCGATGTAGGCAAATATTTTCAATAGGGGCAGGTTTGTAACTTCACTCAGACATGACACAATGGCCCTACCTGTTAGCCTCGTTCATACACCGTGGGCGCCAACCATGGGCGACAACCACCCTCTCCTCACCTGAAATCTCTCTGGGCAAATATTGGCGAGATGCGAGATTACCGTCCTATACCCAACCGACGAGACGTACACATTTTAAAAGGGGGCTAAGTTCATAACTTTCCCATATTTCAGACAGGCGCGTCCCAAAAACATGGTTCCCCGTACATTTCCCTCCATTTTCCCATTAATACACCGTCCGCGCTAGAACACCCCATCCCCACACCAGCCTCCGTCCGCCACCCCATCCATCGCCGCCGTCCTCCACCACATCCATCGCCACCGTCCTCCACCATGCCGGAGCGCCTACCAAGACCGCGTCGTCCACTGCTAGAGATGGACGTTTCTCATCCACGGCGATGGACCAATAGCCTTGCATCGCGTCCTCTCGCTTCATCGGCGCCGTCGTCCTCTTTGTCGGGGCCACTCACACGACCTTCTCTTCCACCGCAACGGGACTTATCCCCCGATGCACCCGTCTACCGTCGCAGATCTGCTTCAACGCCACCGACAGCCATCACACCCCCGATGCCTACACGGCGCCGCAAGAGAGGTGGTACTTCATATCTCCTGAACTTTTTGATCTCAACCAGAAAATAGATCTTAACTTGGTTACTCTACTTTCTTTTCAGCTCTTAGAATTTAGTTCTTAGTTCGAAGCAAACAATGGATGCTAAATATCATTTCTCCGGTTTGCAGCTTCAAATCTGCCATGGCACAGCCATAATATGGTTTAATTGATCATGCTTAGGGTTTAATTGATCATGTTGGTTCCGTGGTGGTTTCTTTAATACAAATCGGAGGGGAAACCCTCTTTTGCTAAAAAAAATGCTTAGAGTTTCCCCCTTTTATGATCACTATACGATCAGAATATGTGCTTCGTGTCATAATAACACTGCTCCACCCATCAAGCTGTGACGCCCCCAATTCAATCGTACACTAATCATACACGCAAACGTGTACGGTCAAGATCAGGGACTCACGGGAAGATATCACAACACGACTCTACAAATAAAAATAAGTCATACAAGCATCATATTACAAGCCAGGGGCCTCGAGGGCTCGAATACAAGAGCTTGACCATAGACGAGTCAGCGGAAGCAACAATATCTGTGTACAGACATAAGTTAAACAAGTTTGCCTTAAGAAGGCTAGCACAAACTGGGATACAGATCGAAAGAGGCGCGGGCCTCCTTCCTGGGATCCTCCTAAACTACTCCTGGTCGTCGTCAGTGAGCTGCACGTAGTAGTAGGCACCTCCAGTGTAATAGGAGCGTCGTCAACGGTGGCGTCTGGCTCTGGGCTCCATCGTCTGGTCGCAGCAATCGGGTATAGAAAAGGGGGAAAAGGGGGAGCAAAGCAACCGTGAGTACTCATCCAAAGTACTCGCAAGCAAGGAGCTACACTACATATGTATGCATTGGTATCATATGGAAAAGGGGGTATCATATGTGGACTGAACTGCAGAATGCCGGAATAATAGAGGGATAGCTAGTCCTATTGAATACTACGCTTCTGGTAACCTCCATCTTGCAGAAGAGGAAGAGAGTAGATGGTAAGTTCACAGAGTAACATCGCATAGTATAATCCTAACCGATGATCCTCCCCTTGTCGCCCTGTGAGAGAGCAATCACCGGTTGTATCTAGCACTTGGAAGGGTGTGTTTTAATGTCATAGGGTCAAGGTACAACTCCAAGTCGTCCTGTTACCGAAGATCACGGCTATTCGAATAGATTAACTTCGCTGCAGGGGTGCACCACATTTCCCAACACGCTCGATCCCCTTTGTCCGGACACACTTTCCTGGGTCATGCCCGGCCACGGAAGATCAACACGTCGCAACCCTACCTAGGCACAACAGAGAGGTCAGCACGCCGGTCTAAATCCTATGGCGCAGGGGTCTAGGCCCATCGCCCTTTGCACACCTGCATGTTGCGAACATGGCCGGAAGCAGAACTAGCCCCCTTAATACAAGAGCAGGCTTACGGTCCAATCCGGCGCGCGCCGCTCAGTCGCTGATGTCACGAAGGCTTCGGTTGATACCACGACGTCGAGTGCCCATAACTGTCCCCGCGTAGATGGTTAGTGCGTATAGGCCAGTGTCCAGACTCAGATCAAATACCAAGATCTCGTTAAACATGTTATCTTGAAATAACCGCGAACGCCGACCAAGGCCAGGCTCACCTCTCTCCTAGGTGGTCTCAACCTGCCCTGTCGCTCCGCCACAGAGTAACAGTCGGGGGTTGTCGGGAACTCAGGCCCACCACTACCTGGATGGAGCCACCTGCCCCTTCAGCCCCCATGTCCGAACAGTATCATTAGTAATGTAACAGTATAAAGTATATGGCATATGCCCATGATCACCTCCCGAGTGATCAAGGCCCAGTAGTATAACATGGCAGATGGACAAGAGTGTAGGGCCACTGATGGAACACTAGCATCCTATAGTAAGCATTTAGGATTGCAGGTAAAGGTAACAACTATAGTGGCAAGGACAGGCTATGCATCGGGATAGGATAACGGAAAGCAATAACATGCTACACTACTCTAATGCAAGCAGTAGAGAGAAGAGTAGGCGATATCTGGTGATCAAGGGGGGGGGCTTGCCTAGTTGCTCTGGCAAGAAGGAGGGGTCATCGTCGATGTATTCGATCACAGGGGTATCGCCGGCGGTCTCGGTGTCTTTCGGAAAGGAGTAACGGAGAGGGAACACAATAAATAATAGAGCAATCAAATGTAACACAAAGCAAGATGCGGCAATACATTATGCTAGGGGTGACCTAACTTAGGGATAGGTGATACCGGCGAAGGGGGGAAACATCTGGGAAGGTATCCCCGGTGTTTCGCGTTTTTGAACAAACGGACCGGAGGGGGAAAGTTGCATGTTTGATATGCTAGGGATGTGTGGCGGACGAACGGGCTATGTATCCGGATTCGTCTCGTCGTTCTGAGCAACTTTCATGTATAAAACTTTTTCATCCGAGCTATGGATTAATTTATATGATTTTTCAAAGTTTTTGCAGTATTTTGAAAATCCCTGAAATTTTGCTAAGTCTAAGAATTCGATAGTTTTTAAACATCGCTTAGCTGTTTTCAAAACGCTACAAATATTGCTCTGTACATCCTATGATTTTGTGCCTTATATCAATTTTGAGAATTCTCTGCGATCTACAAGATAGTAGCACTTCCATCCAAATTAGAGTTCATTTTCTTGATCACCAACAGCTCTAAAGTAGAGATGAAAATAAAGCTGTTATTTGGTTTTTCTGTTAACAGAATATAGAACTTTGTGATTTTCATAGGATTTATTCTATGCATCTAACGAATTCAGTCCAATGGAAACATTTGAGCCTGGTCAAGTGTACTACGTTCCCATCTTTCTTTCAATCTTGTTAACAGTTGTTTAAGCGCAGTTTAGAGGCTGTCTAGAGGGTTAGTCAATGCAGATTTAGCAAAGCTAGCTAGTAGCTACAGTAGCTAGCAGTTCAGTAAGCAGCGGTAGTAGCAACGGAGTAGCAAAGAGCAGCAGCAGTGGTTAGGAGCAGTAAGCAGCAACGGCAGCGCGGGCGCGAGGCCCTTGCGAGGCAGCGCCGGCGAGTGGTGGTGGCCGGATGCTGGCGCGTAGTGGGCGAGACTCGGAGGCTGAGGGAGTCCTGGATTAGGGGGTCTCCGGACAGCCAGACTATATCCTTTGGCCGGACTATTAGACTATGAAGATACAAGATTGAAGACTTCATATCGTGTCCGGATGGGACTCTACTTGGCGTGGAAGGCAAGATAGGCAATATGGATATGTATTATATCCTCCTCTGTAACTGACCTTGTGTAACCCTAGCCCTTTCCGGTGTCAATATAAACCGGAGGGTTTTAGTCTGTAGGACAACATACAATCATACCATAGGCTAGCTTCTAGGGTTTAGCCTCTCCGATCTCGTGGTAGATCAACTCTTGTAATACCCATATCATCAAGAATAAATCAAGCAGGACATAGGGTTTTACCTACATCAAGAGGGCCCGAACCTAGGTAAAACATCGTGTCCCCTGCCTCCTGTTACCATCCGCCTAGACGCACAGTTCGGGACCACCTACCCGAGATCCGCCGGTTTTGACACCGACATTGATGCTTTCATTGAGAGTTCCTCTGTGTCGTCACCATCAGGCATGATGGCTCCTTCGATCATCGTTAGCGATGCAGTCCAGGGTGAGACTTTTCTCCCCTGACAGATTTTTGTATTCGACGGCTCTGTACTGCGGGCCAATTCGCTTGGCCATCTGGAGCAGATTGAAAGCTACGCCCCTGGCCATCAGGTCAGTTTTGGAAGCTTAAACTACACGGCCGATATCCGCGGAGACTTGATCTTCGACGGATTCGAGCCTCTGCCTTGTGCGTCACGTGGTCACGATGAGTACAATTTAGCTCTACCATCAGATAGTGTTCAGGAGATCGCACCGGCAGCCGCTCCGACCCTCAATTTGGAGCCAGTTGCGCCGTCCATGGACGTGTGGATGGACCCCGCCACGGAGGCCTTACCCTCAGCGGCGATCGAGCCGAACATCGACCTTACCCTGCACGAGAGCCGTGTTGTCAGACTGCCGGATCCTTCTCCGGCCATGGACTCCGAACCGCCTGCGCCCATTCCTAGCGAATCCGATTGGGCGCCGATCATGGAGTTTACCTCCGCGGATATTTTTCAGCACTCGCCCTTTGGCAACATACTGAACTCATTAAGGTCCCTCTCCTTGTTAGGAGGATCCTGGGCAGGATTGGGATGCGAATGACGAAGAAATTCGCTTCCCACCCACCATCCACTTAGTAGCCACTTTCGAAGACTTAACCGACATGCTCGACTTCGACTCCGAAGACATCGACGGTATGGACGATGATGTGGGAGACGAAGAGGAACCACTGCCCACAGGGCACTGGACAGCCACCTCATCATATGATATATACATGGTGGACACACCAAAAGAAGGCAATGGCGACGAGATAGCGGAGGATGACCTCTCCAAGAAGAAACCCAAGCGCCGACGCTCTAAGTCCCGCCAAAGCAAAAGTGGTGATACCGGCATAGGAGATAATAATACTCCGGATAGTGCCGAAGATGGCTACAATCCCCTCCAGCACGATCTAGGACAGGAGGATGGAGAGGCCAACCCTCCAGACAGAGCGGCAGATGGAGAGGCGGAGGATGATAAATACATGCCCCCCTCCGAAGACGAGGCAAGCCTCGACGATGACAAATTCGTCGTGCCATAGGATCCCGTCGAACAAGAGCGCTTCAAGCGCCGGCTTATAGCCACGACAAATAGCCTTAAGAAAAAGCAGCAGCAGCTTCAAGCTGATCAATATCTGCTAGCTGACAGATGGACTGAAGTCCTCGCGGCCGAGGAATATAAACTCGAACGCCCCTCCAAGAGTTACCCAAATGCAGGTTGCTACCCCGACTTGAGGAAGAAGCGTATGACGCGGCTGATCAGCCACCTCGTGGCCGCGATAGAGAGGCATTCCAGCCAAAAGCTCAGCCTCCACCCCGACGCCATTCAAATAAAAAGGCATGGGGAAATACGCCAGACCTGCGAGACGTATTGGAGGACAAAGCAAAACATGCAAGATCGATCTTCGGATCACGAGGGCACGCCACTATGTGAGACGATAAACGTCATGCCGGATACAGTAAAAGTAAATCCGGCCGGGCCAAACATAGCGGGCAAGACTCATTGGAGCTGCGTCGCGATATAGCCCAGTACAGAGGTGCCGCACACCCCTTATGCTTCACAGATGAAGTAATGGATCATCAAATCCTAGAGGGTTTCAAACCCGTAAATATAGAATCATACGACGGCACAACAGATCCTGCGGTATGGATCGAGGATTTCCTCCTGCATATCCACATGGCATGCGGTGATGATCTACACGCCATTAAATACCTCCCACTCAAACTTAAAGGACCAGCTCGGCGTTGGCTCAATAGCTTGCTAGCAGAGTCCATTGGCTGTTGGGAGGATCTGGAAGCCGCATTCCTCGACCACTTTCAGGGCACTTATGTGCGACCACCAGATGCCGATGACTTGAGCCACATAATTCAGCAGCCAGAGGAATCGGCCAGGCAATTCTGGACACGGTTCCTAACAAAGAAAAATCAAATTGTCGACTGTCCGGATGCAGAGGCTCTAGCAGCTTTCAAGCACAACATCCGCGACGAGTGGCTAGCCCGGCACCTTGGTTAGGAAAAGCCGAAATCTATGGCAGCCCTCACGACACTCATGACCCGCTTTTGTGCGGGAGAAGACAGCTGGTTGGCTCGCAGTAACAAGATATCAAAGAACCATGGTACTTCGGATACCAAGGATGGCAGTAGCAGGTCACGTCGAAACAAACATAAGCGCCGCATTAACAACGACAATACCAAGGATACGACAGTCAATGCCGGATTCAAAGGCTCTAAACCCGGTCAGCGGAAAAAGCCATTCAAAAGAAGAACTCCGGGCCCGTCCAGTTTGGACGTATACTCGATCGCTCGTGTCAAATACACGGCACCCCCGACAAGCCAACCAACCACACCAATAGGGATTGTTGGGTATTCAAGCAGGCCGGCAAGTTAATTGCCGAAAACAAAGATAAGGGGCCACACAGCGATGACGAGGAGGAGCCCCGGCAGCCGAACACCGGAGGACAAAAGAGGTTCCCCCCCACAAGTGCGGACGGTGAACATGATATACGCAACACACATCCCCAAGAGGGAGCGGAAGCGTGCGCTCAGGGACATATATGCGTTGGAGCCAGTCGCCCCAAAGTTCAACCCATGGTCCTCTTGTCCGATCACCTTCGATCGAAGGGACCACCCCACTAGTATCCATCATGGCGGATTCACCCCACTGGTCCTACACCGAATCATTGACGGATTTCACCTAACTCGAGTCCTTATGGATGGCGGTAGCAGCCTGAACCTACTTTACCGGGACACAGTGCGCAAAATGGGTATAGACCCCTCAAGGATCAAACCCACAAAAACGACCTTTAAAGGCGTCATACCAAGTGTAGAGGCCCATTGCGCAGGCTCAGTCACACTGGAAGTGGTCTTCGGATCCCCGGATAACTTCCGAAGTGAAGAGTTAATCTTCGATATAGTCCCGTTCCGCAGTGGTTATGATGCACTGCTCGGGCGAACCGCATTCGCAAGATTCAATGCGGTACCGCATTATGCATACCTCAAGCTCAAGATGCCAGGACCTCGGGGGGTCATCACAGTCAATGGAAACACAGAGAGCTCTCTCCGCACGGAGGAGCACGCTGCGGCCCTCGCAGCAGAAGCACAAAGCAGCCTCTTAAGGCAATCCACTAGTTCGGTGATTAAGGACCCGGACAACTTCAAGCGCGCCCGAAGTAATCTAAAACTGGACCGCCTGGCACGTCCCAAGCTCGCATAGCAATGCAGCCCCCACCCCGGCCCCAGCCAAATGGCGAAATTCGTGCCACACGTACATAGTTACGCATTAAAAATACCATGGGCACAGTAGGGAGGGGGCCACAACTACGGCACGCCCCAATACGCGGCTTAAACCGCACTAGGGGCTTCCCTCTTTGTTATTTTTCTCTTTCAGGACATTAATCTCTGAAAACCCTGTCCGGCAGCATGATTGCCGAACACATGATGTAGCAACCAAGGAGGCAGAAAGCTACATCACACCACGGAACTCCCAGGTGGATTACGATAACGAGTGAAATACTCGCTTTAATATTATTCCTCATCTTGCCCTTGGAGGGGATATAGTCCTACTTTTTGCTTATCGCACTACCCGTATCATTCTGCTCTAACGCACGTTTTTTAATAAACAATCCATTGCGTTAAGGCTTTTATTGCATTCTTCTTTTTTGTATATATATGTTCATTCACGACACCCAGCACCCGTACACTTTGGTATGGCCAATACACCAGGGGCTTAAGTACCCCACAATATGGTGTGAGAAGTCCGAACACTTCCACAAGTGCGGCACACCGAACTTATAGCATTATATGCATCAGCTCCGAATCATGTCTTTGGTTAATAGTTGGGTTTGCCCGGCTACCATGTTTTGGTACCTTACGTTCCGCTATATCGGCTAAGGTAGCACTGGGAGAACTACTGTGATTGTGCCCCGGTTCAGCTGGGCTAAGCACCTCAGTAGAGAAAGCTAAAACTGACTGTCATGGTAAGGCGAGAGACTGGTCGCTGTTCGAGAGGTTTTCGAGTCACTAAAGACTTATGCCGCTTAGAGCGAGGAGTCAACCCTGTCCGGCTTAAGGCGTGTATCGCGCCCCGAATTCGGCCTTCTGAATACTAGGGGCCTCGCCGAAATTTAAAATTATAGAATTCTATGGCTAAGAGAGAGTGATAACGCAATATAGTCTGATTGCCTTGTTCGTTGTGCTGAGCACCTCCCTCGAAGGACCCAACAATGGGAACAAGAGTGCTCAGGTTTATCCCGAACAACCCAGCACTCGTGGCATGGGGGCAGAAGCCGACGACTAGCCATCTCTCAGATTTGATAAATAGCCAAATAGAAGGTAATATTTTAAATTCAAACAAGCATTGCATAGCGCATATGAACAAATTTTCATGAATACAGGATTACACGAGCAAGTTCACTCAAAAATTATATCTTTCGTACACTCGTCCGCTACGAGACGTGCACCCTTCAGGACACCCTCATAGTACATCTCGGGGTGGCGATGCTCCTTGCCCTCCGGCGGCCCTTCCTTGATCAGCTTCACGGCGTCTAGCTTGGCCCATTGCACCTTCACACGGGCGAAAGCTCGGTGTGCACCTTCGATGCAGACGGACCGCTTGGCGACTTCCAGCCGTGGGCAGGAATCCACAAGCCGCCTCACCAGGGCGAAGTAGCTGTTCGGAAGGGCGTCGCCAGGCCACAGCCGGACTATAAAGCCCTTCATGGCATGTTCGGCCGCCTTGTGTAGCCCGACCAGCTACTTTAGCTGGTCGCTCATTGGCACCGGGTGTTCGGTCCCAGTACATTGGGCCCAGAACAACTTCTCCGTTGAGCTTAACTCCTCGGCCTGGTAAAGCGTTGCGGCATCCGACACGCTGCGGGGCAAATCTGCAAATGCTCCTGGAGAGCTCCGGATTCGGGTAAGTAACAAGTAATTTACTTTCACATGCTTGCTCTGCATAAGGAATGCCTTACCCGCCGCTATTTTCATCATCGCCTCATTCTCCTGGAGGGCTCTTTGGGCTTCAGCCTTAGCGTTCTTCACGCTTTCGAGGGCCGCGGCAAGCTCAGACTATTGCGTCTTTGAGTCACGCTTCAACGCCTCATGCTTCGACACGAGAGCTTGGAGCTCTTTCTGCACCTCGCCCACCCGTGTCCTCAGCCTCGGATAGCGCTTGCTTCAGGGTTGCCACCTCGGTTGTGGCCCCTGGCAAATTTACGATGATCATGTCATTATGCAATCGCGTCTTCTTTTATATATACATATCTATAGACAGGGTATTACTTACCCTTGTTCTCCCCGAGCTGCCTCTTGGCAAGGCCGAGCTCTTTCTTGGACCCCTTGAGGTCCTGCTTCAATGCAGCAACCTCCGCAGTCTGTGCGGCAGAGGCCAGCAGCGAAGCCTGCATACACATATAGACATACTTATGTTAGACTCTTGCGATATTGTTTGATCCTCTATTCGGCTTTTCTTTTTGAACACCGAACAGAGCATCAGGGGCTACTGTCTATGCGGTAAAAAAATTCCTATATTTCAAAAACTTACCTCAAAGCCTGTTAGAAGGCTGGCACGGGCGTCATTCAATCCACTCTTGGCGAACTGAACCTTCTGGACCACCGCACTCATAATAGTGTGGTGCTCCTCGTCGATGGAAGTGCTGTGAAGCACTCCCAGCAGATTATCCGGTGCCTTTGGAAGGACAGAGGTCACCGGCACAGGCGTCTTGCCCCTCTTGGAAGGAGGCCACCTGCCAGAGCTCGGAACCACTGGAGGTTCCGGCGCGGTGTTCGGCTGAGGGCCGAACTCAGAGCCCTCGGGGCGCCTCCGGGACTGTCTCCCCTCAACCCGGTGCCTCTTGAGAAAACACATCGGCGTTGTCCGTAGGGCAAGGGGAGGTGGCGGTCGGAAGTGGATCGCTATCCATATCCGACGAGTCTAGGGAGCCGTCCGACGAGGATACGTCGATACGGGCTCGGGACGGTCTGCACAATCATTATTCAGCGTTAGGAGAAGCAGTGCGACAAAGGAATGCTATGAGTTACTCTGGTATCCGAATACTTATGACTTCGCCAGGGTCTTGGCCCTGGGCAGCCACTCGTCTTCGCCTTCGGCGGCGGTGGTGGAACTGTCCGGAAGGAGAGTCCTTCCCTTCTTGGACCCTTCGGCCCCCCACTTGGGGCGGCCTTCCTTTTCTTGTCTCCCTCGACTGGAGGGGGAGCGTCTTCATCTTCCTCCTCGTCTTCGTGGGAGGAGTGCGCCGCGGAGTTATCGGATGATAAGTCCGATAAACCCTAGCGTCGGGAACTCTTTCGGGTTCCCTTGGCCTTCTTGGTCTTCTCTGGCACCTTGTAAGGAGCCAAGGTGCCGGAGTCTGCATCTTCGTCAGTAGAGCGTCTGCTGGGCCTTCGGGCAAAGGAGCCGAACAATCAATCTGTCCGGCCGTCTCCTGCCAGTCCTGTCAAAGGTACGGGAGCTTAGATCCCGCATAGCGTCAAACTATGAAAAACAAGCATCCTGTAAAAGATGAAACAGCTTACCGCGCTGGCTTGGCGCTTCGCGTACAATCCGCGATCCTCGGTAGTGGGAGGGGGAACCTCGGTGCCCTTGAATAGCACCTTCCACGCATCTTCGTGTGTTGTGTCGAAGAGCCTGTTTAGAGTTTGGTGCTGGGCCGGGTCGAACTCCCACAAGTTGAAAGCCCATTGTTGACACGGGAGGATCCGGCGGATGAGCATGACCTAGACTACATTGACGAGTTTGAGCTTCTTGCTCACCATGTTTTGGATACATGTTTAGAGTCCGGTCAGCTCTCCCAAACTACCCCAGGACAGGCCCTTCTCTTGCCAGGAGGTGAGCCGCGTGGGGATGCCAAATTGGAACTCGAGGGCCGCTGCCCATGCAGGGTCACGTGGCTCGGTGATGTAGAACCACCCCGATTGCCACCCCCTTATGGTCTCCACAAAGGAGCCCTCGAGCCATGTGACGTTGGGCATCTTGCCCACCATGGCGCCTCCGCACTCCGCCTGGCGGCCGCTCACTACCTTCGGCTTGACATTGAAGGTCTTCATCCATAAGCCGAAGTGGGGCTTGATGCGGAGGAAGGCCTCGCGCACGACGATAAACGCCGATATGTTTAGGATGAAGTTCGGGGCTAGATCGTAGAAATCCAGGCCGTAGTAGAACATGAGCCCCCGGACGAATGGGTGGAGAGGGAATCCTAGTCCGCGGAGGAAGTGGGTAAGGAACACTACCCTCTCGTGGGGCCCGGGGGTGGGGATGAGCTGCCCCTCATCTAGGAGCCGGTGCGCGATGTCATCGGGCAGGTATCCGGCTCTCTTCAGCTTCTTGATGTGTCCCTCTGTGATGGAGGAGACCATCCACTTGCCTCCCGCTCCGGATATGGTTGGAGAAGGTTGAGGTGGGAAATGCGGACTTGGGCGCTGGAGCTCGAGTGTGCGAAAATGGATGAGCAAAGGAGGAAGAAGGCATGGATGAAAAGGTGAATCCTTGTCCCTTTATATGGGCAGACGAAACTATGCGTCCCCACTAGCCTGGTAAAACTCGCTTATCCCCCAAGCGCCGTAATCGATGGCGCGGTTGGGCTACCCACGTCCGTATTGATGAGAATCCCGTAATAAGGGGGACGTGATCCCTGCTTTGACAAGACTTGTCAGGAAACTGCCTCGCGTTATGTGCGGGGCTAGTTGAAGGAAACGGTTCGAATAAACACCGGGCCAAGACATAACATCATGTTGCCGAAACGTGTCAGCAGATTAGATTTGTGGAAATATTATTCTCTCTACGGTGGTATGTGGAACTTATTTTGCAGGGTCGGACACTATCCTTGTATTCAAATTCTTCCGTGGTGTATTCATAGGAGGAACCCACCTTGCAATACCGAAGACAACACTGCGCGCCGGACTCATTGTCATCGAAGTCGTTTCAGGGGCTACTGAGGGAGTCCTGTATTAGGGGGTCTCTGGACAGCCGGACTATATCCTTTGGCCGGACTGTTAGACTATGAAGATACAAGATTGAAGACTTCGTCTCGTGTCAGGATGGGACTCTACTTGGCGTGGAAGGCAAGCTAGGCATACAGATATGGATATCTCCTCCTTTGTAACCGACCTTGTGTAACCCTAACCCCCTCCGGTGTCTATATAAACCGGAGGGTTTTAGTCCGTAGGACAACATACAATCATACCATAGGCTAGCTTCTAGGGTTTAGCCTCTCCAATCTCATGGTAGATCAACTCTTGTAATACCCATATCATCAAGAATAAATCAAGCAGGACGTAGGGTTTTACCTCCATCAAGAGGCCCGAACCTGGGTAAAACATCGTGTCCCCTGCCTCCTATTACCATCCGCCTAGATGCACAGTTCAGGACCCCCTACCCGAGATCCGCCGGTTTTGACACCGACAGTGGCGGGGGCAGGCGGAGGCGAGGCGCATGCGGCTGTAGCGGGTGGGCGTGGCACTAGGCAGTAGTAGGCGGTCGCAGCAGCAGCGCAGCAGTAGAGCAAAGTAGCAGCAAGCATCGGGCGCCGGTGAGCACGTGCACAACGCGCGGCCATGGACGTGCAGGCACGCCGATACAGAGCCGGGGTGTGACGACCGCAAGCAGGGGAACACAGCGGGTCAGGGGAGCGGCCAAGGGGAACGCGGGTGCGCATGCAGGAGTTGTCGTTGGCGCGTGTAGGCGATGCTGTGGGCGCGACGACAGGTCGGTGAGCGTGTCGACAGGGGCTATGTCCGGCGGAGGCTACGGGTGGTGTTCGGCAACGGGAATAGATGAAAAAATGGGGAGGGGATGCGCGGCTCACCGGGAGCCTGTAGGTGTGCTCCAGTGGGCTCGGGGAGGGCTCGTGGTGGCCGGCGTTGGAGAAGATCGACGGCGAACAGCGATGGTGATCCGAGGAAGAAGACGAAGTAGGCGACGGCGCGCTGCAAGGCCTTGGGCTCGATCTAGTGGTGAGGGAGACAAAGGCGACGGCGGCGAAGCTCCAGGACGTGGTGGCGTAGTGCAGGGATGCAGCCAACCACTGGGACGACGACGACAAGGCGACGACCACGCGTGGTGAGATGCGGGATCGTGCAAACGAGGGTGTGAGGAGAGGGAGGAAGGGGAACGGGGTGGCCTACGGTTTCCGTGGAGAGAGGGGCGCCGGTTAAGTAGGCACAGGGGGTGGCGGATGGGCGCCACGGTGACGCCCTCTGCCGTGGCGGCCATCACCGGTGCCCACGTCCTCCCCTGGTGAACAGAGGAGGGAGGGAGGTGGCACTGGTGGGCTGGCCTTGTTATGCCAGTCAGGCCAGCTGGGCCATTTGGCCCAGGGGGGAAGGGGTTTTCTTTTTTTACTTTAATTTTTGTTAGTGATTTTTTATTTTTATTTATTTATTTACACCCTAACTTAGTTTAAGTAAAATGTGAACCTGGTTTCTAAATTAGTATTTACTGTTTATACCTCTACCACAAAAAGCTTGGTACTCAAATAAATTAGTTTGTTATTTTTGAAATTATAAAAGGCATTTACATAATTGTTTAAGACACTGTTTTAAACATTTTAATGCATTTAAACATTTTATAAAAGTTTGGTTTCACCACCAATAATACTTATGAATTATTTGCCATTGCTTGCACATTTTAGTTTTAACATTCGAAAATTTTATTTTCTGAATTTAATTTAAATTTGAATTCGAACCGATTAGAATCTAAGCGAGATTAGCACAATAACAATGGTGATGTGTCATCATTAGCACAGGATTACTGTAGCTTAAATATCCGGGCGTCACACAAGCTAAACAAGCTTAGTTGTTCAAATATGAATCTGATATTATTAAAACAGAGTTGTTTAATTGGTCAGCTAAATGTTCCTAAATTAGTTTTGAAAATGCATGTTCGCCGCTCGGGTGTGTATCTCTACAGGGTGCCCACGGTGGGCCGGCCCACCCTGGGATTTTGGGTCGTCCCAGGCCCTGATTCCCCTCTGTTTTGCTGCGCGCTTCTGATCTCTACTCGCCCCCAGCCGCCTGCCTCGCCGGCGACTTGCCGTCCCCGGACGGCATGACTCTAGGAGGAGATGCCGGACTAACAGGAGGCCAGGAGCCGCTTGCCCAACAGCGTCACCGCTGCCCGGGCGCGCCGCCGTGCCTACCTTCCCAGTCCGTTCAGGGCTCAGGCATGCGGCACCCACCAAGCCAACCCGATTTATCCTGAGATATGTCCTCAACACTCAGCACCCACTCCTCATCACCCATTTTCTAATTGATTCATTACTCATTAGGCAGGACTGTCATTAGGGTTTGTTGTGTGCTCATTGCTACCTACACTTAATGGTTCAGATGTATTTCAGTAATCTTTAGTACCTCTAAAGTTCACGTGGTTTCCAAAATTCCGGCCCTTGGAACAGAAACTAGTCATTTTGGATTGTTGGTCGTAGTGACATTGACCTAGATTACTACTGCAAGCCAGGTTTGTTGACAATTTTACTTGTCTTTCTTACTCATTCAATACAATATCCAATTATTCACGTCGATTAGTTGCAAACAATAAGTGCTAGACAAACTTCTTCATTCAGATTTTGGACGGTCTCTTACTGCAGTTACAATTCTACATACTTTTCCTAGTAAGCTCACAAGTAAATGATTGATTCACTACATCGATGCTTGCCTTGTCATATTTGTTGTCAATATTCTTTTAGGGTGGACCACCCTGTTTCTAAATACTGGAACCGTAGACATGAGTGAATAGTATTTCTCTATGTGATCTCTTCCATCATGTGTGGGTAACGAACACTGCATTGTATAGAAAGAAAGTGTCATTTCCAGCTTTTACATATGTTTCGTTCTTTTACATGGAATACAACCTGCCTACTTGCTTTGTGTCGCACTACCAACACTCCACCCTTGAAGCTAAACATTACGCCACTCATAATTGCTTAGTTTATTTGTTCAAATACGAATTTCATATGATTCTAATGTTCCTACTTCAGTTTTGAAATGTGTGCCTACCTGTTATAGAGACATAAGGGGTTTGTATTTCTATGTGTGGTCTGGTCAGCACGGTTGGGGAGGTGAACTTTGCATATGCAGGGGTTTATAGGGAGACACTCTTCGAGTTGAATCCGCAATGCATTACATAGATAATCTGACTACTTTTTATGTTTTCATGAATCTCATATTCTGAACAGCATCATAATGATTATGAGCTTGTGCGCATGAAAAGAATAAAGCAGAACAATGCCATGGATGTCAAACTTGGCATTAAGGGACTAAAATCAAGTCTGGATGCAATGCAATGCAAACGCTCTCCACCTACAGATTCATGCTCAGAATATGATCCTAACAGTGATTCTGAGCTAGAGGGAGACCTAAGTCAATGTAGCTCCCTAGTGGAGGAGTCAGAGGAAGATGCCCTATCTTATTCACCCATCAAGGTACTTGCTCTAACTTTCCAAGGTTACATTGCTCGCACATATCTTGCAACTGATGCTTTGCATTGCTTCTACTTTGTTGAACTGCCATTAGCTTAGTTTACACATCGTGTATGCAAATACGCCCTGCCTATCCATTTTCAGTACATATTTCATCTGTCATCATACCATATTTATCCATTCAAATGTTGTTCTTGTGTATCAGACGTTCAAAAGGAAGAGGGAGATTGCTAATCGTGGAGGAGCACAAGCAAAGTATTTGGAAAAGGTAGTGGCACCTGATAAATCAAATAGCCCATTAGGTGTAGTTGCAATATCACCTGACCCACAAAATACCCCAACTCTAGCAGACTCTAGCCCTACTACACTGGTCATTTCTGATGCCCCAACTCAGTAGATCCCAACTGCAGCAAACAGTATGATTATGCCAGTTGACATAGCACCAGCTATACGACGCAAAACCCCCATTCCAGCAAAGAGTACACCAAATCCAGTTGCCAAATCCCTTTTCGAACCAGAGAGAGCCCCAATTGCAGCAAATAGGACCCCATTTGCTTATCTTCCCATTTTAGAAGATGAAGCTTATGTTGTTGTCAGGAACTTTGTGCGCATCTTTCCTTCATGGAAAGATTATACCGCAGACACAGAACAATTTCCAGTCTTCCTCTGCAACTTACGCGTAAGTAATGTACTAATGTTATTCATGGTCATTACTGCATATGTTTCTGCTGACAGAAGACACAAGATTTCATTCTTTCAAATAGGCGAGGAGCAAACTGGATTGTGATGACGAGCAAGGGTTGGTTGCGCTTTTCAAGCACTCGTTGATGAAGTATTGTTCCTACCTGAGGCAAGCGCACTTCGATGGCAAGACTCTGAACGAAATTTCTGTAAAGTCTCCGGTGCTACATTTATCTGACGGTGACTGGAATAATCTTTTTACACATTGGTCTCGGCTGCAGCGTAAGGTACTGTCTATGATATCACATCACAATTTGAACTACATTTATGCATTTGCCTTAATGTCTCACTTGTACAAAAACTATTAGCAGAAGAACATTCATTCTCAAGGGACCACAGAATCTCGCAACTATACTGCACACTGCATTGCTCTTGTGAGTACCTCTTGCCCTGTATGGCCATACTTACTTTCATAGTTGTTTGATTATGTAGCATCACTGCACATGTTAGCCTCGTAATCGTCCATTTGGTGGACATTATAAGATCCATATGGACTCTTACATAAATTTAGAATCAACCCAATGCTTTTGAAGAGGTTTACCTCTGCAATCCTCTTGTAAGGACTGAACGTGGTCTATCACTGTACTTACATCAACAGCTACTCCCTCCGTCCCATAATATAAGAACATTTTGTACACTACACCAGTGTTCAAAACACTCTTGTATTATGGGAAGAGGGATTAGTTCATTTTGTAGCATTCTGCATCTTATCTCCCTCGCCCACCATTTACTAAAAAAGATTAGATCTATATTTAATCTTACCAACAAGTAGAATACACAGACAATGCCAGTGCAGAAGTGTAGCCCATTGCTCTTGTCAGTACATTTTTTCCTGTAACGCTTGTACTTTCAGGGATTGGTAGTTGATTATGTAGCATCAATCTGCATCTTATCTTCATTATCCTCTATCCCTTCCAGTATTATCATATCTGTAATTACTCTCTACAAAATGTAGAGTACAGGCAATGCTTATGAAGAAGATTCTATGCTGAAATTCTTGAGTTATCCTTCCCTTGACATGGAGAAGGGCATTATAAAGCCGGTGTTAACTGTTAATGTAAGTCAGTCCTTCTAAAGCCTTTATCCTCAACTACTGTTTAATTTGCTCATACTCCCTATCGTTTACTGCTTTTTAGTTTGCTATTTCTACCAAAAGGCATGTTCGTAAGAACCGTCAGTTCTAAGTTTTACTTGTAAAACCAAATTCCTTATTCATACCATGCACATTACTTAATGCTCCCTATATGTATGCTTGTTTTGTGGATCGATAATCCAGTGTGTGGTGAAGCAGCCCACGTTTGCACCTTGTCATCTCCTGTTTTATCTTACTGATGTGGCTGATGATATGAACAACATGCCATGCACATTATCCAAAATAGATACAATGATTTTCTTTGCCCTTCATCTATGCTTGTTATGTTGACATGGTAATCCAGTAGTGTGGTGAAGCTCCCTGCATTATGAATAATGCCAAATTATGCTATTGATATTTTGAACTTACTTTTTATTTTCTAATTTGAAATTGGATAGAATTGACAGAACAGTTATCATCTTTGTTTATACACGTGCAAAACCTGTCATCTCTCTGCTTTGTTTCAGGGTGATATGCCTGATGGCATGCACAAGTCTGCTGATGGTTGTGAGACAAACCCAACAAATATTGCAGCAAAGAAGGCAAAACATCTTGAAGATAGCGAGATAACCCCAAAGTCTTGTCTTGATGCACTGTTCAAGTTACTTGAGACTAACAGTCAGACAAGCTCATAGAATTCGTTGTCTGAATCAGTTCGACTTCTTCAGTCCCAAGTTCTAGCAGAAAGGCATTCTGCAACTCAACTTCGACTTGGAGTCCTATCTCTAAGAAAGATTGCGTAGAACACCAATGAGAACCTCATCGCTAAACAGCTACACCTAGAAGCTATCGCCGAGATGCTAGGCCGGTCTCACAACCTTGCTCAGTAGCTTGCGCAACAGTTCCCCCGCAAGGCTAACCTTTCTTGAACTGTCTTGGAAGTGGTCTCGGTTCAGTATTATTTTGTTACGCTGCAATGGTGCCCAGTTTTTGTAATCTGCTTCTTCGTTGCGCTTTATGATCACCGGTGGCGAACTTCGATGCCCAGTGGATGTAATATACCGTAAATCCTTTATTGTATAGTGTAGGTTTATTCTTAGTTACTGTGCCGTAATTTCTTTATTGTATAGAGTAGGTTTGTTCTTAATTCCTACTAGTTACTGCCATCATTCGCTATCTGAAAAAAAATCAGATGTAGTCGACCGGACCGAAACATTCTACTCTAACGGGCCAGGTTTTTAGCGGGCCACAATTGGGACGGCATGCGTCTTTCTTGGACCCGAATGATTGGGGCCTTCACACATTGCGCCAGGCCCAAACTTACACCAGCCTATATTTTAGTTGGGCCTTTTGTCGACCCAGCGCTTAGTTTGGGCCAGGTAGCGTTGGGCCATTAACAGGCTGAATATTGTACTGGCCTGTTACGGCCGAGATGAAACTACGGGCCTTTAGCAGGCCAAAATGCATGTTGGGCCTCAATTTTCACTAGTCGTCGACGGGCCTTCAGCAGGCCGAAATGTAGACCGGGCCGTTTTGGGCCCAGTTAGCTCATGGGCCGTTACCAGGCCAAAACATACCTCGGGCCTTAGTTGGTCCACTAATATCATGGGCCTTTAAGAGGCCGAAAGCTTAGCATAGGCATCAACAGGCCGAATTACGCGACAGGCCTTTAATAGGCCCAAAGTCACGTTGGGCTTAACTGTTGCCACCTCTAGCACGGGCCGTTAGTGGGCCCAATGTCCCGTTGAACCATATATGGCCCATGGGCAGGACGGGCCATTCCCAGGCCGAAAGTCACACCGGGCTGAAATGGGCCCATGCCTACATCAGGCCTCTAACAGGACGAAAGTCACTGGGCTGTAGTTGGGCCCAAATATTCGGTGAACAATTAACGGGCCAGATATGGCTTTGGGCCGCAAATGGGCCCAAATATTGGGCGAACAATTAACGGGCTAGATCTGGCTTCGGGTCGTAAATGGGCCCAAATATTGGGTGAATAATTAACGGGCCAGATCTGGCTTCAGGCCGTAAATGGGCCTTTATTAAGCAAGCCATTATTGGGTTGGCCCACTAGTACCTGATTAAGTTCTACGGGCATTTGACTGGGCCGGCCTTTTTAACCTATATGGGCCTCTGTTGGGCCCAGCCACGTGTCGACATATCATAGGCATGTCTCCTCCAATGGACAGGCGACATCTGGCCCACTGACGAGCTGACATGTGTTCCCTTTGGCCAATCAGAATTTTACACACGGACATTTCCCATTGGTCAGGGCTGTTAATGTGTTATCGGATCCAAAATCCGACCCGATAGCTTAACGGCGTTCCGTTACGGTGGATGCCACGTGTCGGTCACCCTTGACGAAAGCACTTCTGTGACGCACGATTTGTCATCATGGAAGTGGACACTTCTGTGATGATAATTTTGGTAATGTCATGGAACACTTCTACAACAGCACAGGTATGACTATCTTGATTCTATCATAAAATCTTCATGGATGTACATGCATGACAAAAAATGCGACCTACTGTGACAAACACGTATCATCACGGAAGTGTTTTTTTTTGTAGTGTAAGGACTCCCCTCCCCGAGGACGGGCGACACAGACGTGCGACAGGAGGTTCAAACATAACTTTTTGTGGACCGCACTATTTATTCCGACCTGTACTATGCCCTCTTCCCTCTGATTCCTACCCCGTGCATATCAAATAGCCGAGTCCGCGGTCTTTTCTTTTTCTTTTTATTATATATATATACATAAATTTACCATTGGCACATCACACCGTCCTCAGTAAGTCTTAACCGAACTGATCTTCCATACTCTTTCAAGTACGGCCTTAACGGCTGCTCTGCGGATACACCTCGGCATACTCTGCCAGGGGCTCGGCATGGGGACGAATGAGCTGCTAGTAAATGTCTGAGCAGCTCTATAGCGTACTTCGGCGTCGCAAGTTTGGCCTTATATGCATCAGCTCCGAATCATTGTCTTGGGTCAATAGTTGGGTTGCCCGGCTCCTGTGTTTGCTACCCTACATTCCATTATATCGGCTAGGGTAGTAAAGGGAGAACTACTACGATTGTGCCCTGGCCTAGACCAGATGAGCACCTCAGTAGATAAAGCCGAAAACTGACTGTCATGATGCGGCGAGAGCTGGTCAACCACTTGACGACTTATTGGAATCCTTAGCGATTCTTCGTGTAACATGTAGGATCTTTTTTAGATCAGAGATGCAAGGCACCACACGCCGCATACACACCAGGGGCTATGTCGTAGCCCCACCAAAAAACTCCTATGATTAAGTGAAAGTGTTAAGGCCTTATAGTCCGATTGCGTGGTTCACTACATTGTCACCTCCTTCATGGACCAAGACGTTGGATAAAGAGTGATTAAATGCTTTACCGAACACCCCCGTACTTCCTATGAGGGGGCTGAAGCCGATGACTAGAAAACTTTCAGATTATATTGAAACAACCACACAGGAGGAATTCAAGCTTTCAAGCAAAACACAAATAGATTAACTATAAAGTTGTCTTTTACAATCATCATACACTTCACTCGAACATTATGTTTTTCGAACATTGACCCTCTATCAAGCGGGCGGCCTCCAGGACGTGTTCAAAGTAACTCTCTGGTTCTGAACGGTCCCTGCCCCCGGGCGGACCCTTCGTAGCGACGTCAATGGCCTTCATCTTTCCCCAAAATGTCTTGACTCGGGCAAGGGACATCCATGCACCTTCAATGCACGCCGATCGCTTCGCAGCATCGATTCATGGCACCACGTCGACAAGCTTCTGCACCAAGCCGAAATAGCTACTCGGAACAGGTTCGGTTGGCCACAGCCGGATTATAACATCCTTCATGGCAGCGCCGGATACCCTATGAAGTTCAGCCCATTGGGACATATGTTCATTAAGCAGCAGCGATTGCTTCGATGCACCAAACTGTGACCAAAAAAGCTTCTCCGTTGCATATCCAGCTCGCACTTGGTAATACCGCACTGCATCGGAAGAACTCTTCGGCAAGTCCAAATACTCGTCCGGAGAACTCCACACTTGGTTCAGCTGAGCATAGTCCGGGTCGCCAAACTTAGTCTACAGCAGAAAAGGCTTTCCAGCCATTATATCTTTTGCCTGCCGAACCTCCTCACGGAGTGCTCTGGACTCCGATCGCGCTTCTCTTGCCTCCTGTCGGGCCTTGTCCAGTTCAGCCATTAGGGCTTCATTCTCCTTCTCAAGAATTTTGCAGCGGCCAGTGGCATTCTCCACAGCAAGTATCATTGTGGATACCTTCTCCTCGACCTGGCATCGTGCAGCTTGTTCGGCCTTCAGTTCAGTCGATGCCTCTTTAGCAGCAGCATCACTAAGCCGGACCCGCTCCTTGGCCCAGACTAGCTCCGCCCGAAGAGCCTCCAAGGTGGCAACACCATCTGCTTTGTATGCACATTTAATATACAGCACTTTCCTGCAGCAAGCACACTGGTGTAAAGAATGCTCGAACTACGTACCTTGCGAGTCTTCAAGACACCTGTTGATCAATGCAATGTCATCCTCCGCAATATCCAGCTTTTGCTATTGTACGGCCACTTCCGTACTATAGGCAGCCACGGGAGGGGCAGTGATACGTCTCCAACCTATCTATAATTTTTGATTGCTCCATGCTATATTATCCACTGTTTTGGACTATCAGTGTTTCGGAGAAATAGAATATCAAACGAAGGCCAAACGGAATGAAACCTTTGGAAACGTGATTTTCTCATCAGATAAGATCCAGGAGACTTGGACCCTCCGTCAAGAAAGCCACAAGGCAGCCACGAGGGTGGAGGGCGCGCCCCCCTAGGGCACGCCCCCTGCCTCGTGGGCCCCTCGAAGCTCCACTGACGTACTTCTTCCTCCTATATATACCTACATACCCCCAAATGATCGGGGACGGAGCCAAAAACCTAATTCCACCGCTGCAACTTTCTGTATCCACGAGATCCCGTCTTGGGGCCTGTTCCGGAGCTTCGCCGGAGGGGGCATCGATCACGGAGGGCTTCTACATCATCATCCAAGCCCCTCCGATGAAGTGTGCGTAGTTTACTTCAGACCTACGGGTCCATAGTTAGTAGCTACATGGCTTCTTCTCTCTATTGGATCTCAATACAATATTCTCCCCCACTCTTGTGGAGATCTATTTGATGTAATCTTCTTTTTGCGGTGTGTTTGTTGAGATTGATGAATTGTGGGTTTATGATCAAGTCTATCTATGAATAATATTTGAATCTTCTCTGAATTCTTTTATGTATGGTTGATTATCTTTGCAAGTCTCCTCGAATTATTAGTTTGGTTTGGCCTACTAGATTGGTTGTTCTTGTCATGGGAGAAGTGCTTAGCTTTGGGTTCGATCTTGCGGTGTCCTTTCCCAGTGACAGATGGGGCAGCAAGGCACATATTGTATTGTATTGTTGCCATCAAGGATAACAAGATGGGGTTTTTATCATATTGCATGAAACTATCCCTCTACATCATGTCATCTTGCTTAAGGCATTACTCTGTTTTTAACTTAATACTCTAGATGCATGCTGGATAGCGGTCGATGAGTGGAGTAATAGTGGTAGATGCAGGCAGGAGTCGGTCTACTTGTCTCGGACGTGATGCCTATATACATGATCATACCTAGATATTCTCATAACTATGCTCAATTCTGTCAATAGCTCAACAGTAATTTGTTCACCCAACGTAGAATACTTATGCTCTTGAGAGAAGCCACTAGTGAAACCTATGGCCCCCGGTCTCTTTCTCATCATATCAATCTCCATCACTTTATTATTGCTTTGCTTTTACTTTTCACTTTGCATCTCTATACCAAAAATACCAAAAATATTATTTATCATCTCTATCAGATCTCACTTTCGTAAGTGACCGTGAAGGGATTGACAACCCCTAAGCGCGTTGGTTGAGTTGAGCTATTGTTTTTGTGTAGGTACGAGGGACTCGCGCGTAGCCTCCTACTGGATTGATACCTTGGTTCTCAAAAACTGAGGGTAATACTTACGTTACTTTGCTGCATCATCCTCTCCTCTTCGGGGAAATACAACGCATTGCTCAAGAGGTAGCAAGAAGAATTTTTGGCGCCGTTGCCGGGGAGTCTGCGCAAAAGTCAACATACCAAGTACCCATCACAATCCCTATCTCCCGCATTACATTATTCGCCATTTGCCTCTCGTTTTCCTCTCCCCCACTTCACCCTTGCTGTTTTGTTCGCCGTCTCTCTCTATCCTGCCTCTCTTTCTCTATTTGCCTCTTTTGCCCGTTTGCCTTTTTGTTTGCTTGTGTGTTAGTTTGCTTGTTTGTCGCGATGGCTCAAGATAATACTAAATTGTGTGACTTCACCAATACCAACAACAATGATTTTATTAGCACTCCAATTGCTCCTCTTACCGATGCTGAATCTTGTGAAATTAATGCTTCTTTGCTGAATCTTGTCATGAAAGATCCGTTCTCCGGCCTTCCTAGTAAAGATGTCGCTACCCATCTTAATAGCTTCGTTGATTTTTGTGACATGCAAAATAAGAAAGATGTCGATAATGATATTGTTAAATTGAAGCTCTTTCCTTTTTCGCTTAGAGATCGTGCTAAAGCTGGGTTTTCATCTTTGCCTAAAAATAGTATTGATTCATGGAACAAGTGCAAAGATGCTTTTATCTCTAAGTATTTTCCTCCAGCTAAGATCATCTCTCTTAGAAACGATACTATGAATTTTAAGCAACTTGATCATGAACATGTTGCACAAGCTTGGGAGAGAATGAAATTAATGATACGTAATTGCTCTACTCATGGTTTAAATTTGTGGATGATTATACAAAAATTTTATGCCGGATTGAATTTTGCTTCTAGAAATCTTTTAGATTTGGCCGCAGGAGGCACTTTTATGGAAATCACATTAGGAGAAGCTACTAAACTCCTAGATAATATTATGGTTAATTATTCTCAATGGCATACTGAAAGATCTACTAATAAATAGGTGCATGCGATAGAAGAAATTAATGTTTTGAGTGGAAAGATGGATGAACTTATGAAATTATTTGCTAATAAGAGTGTTTCTTCTTATCCTAATGATGTGCCCTTGTCTACTTTGATTGAGAATAATAATGAATCTATGGATGTGAATTTTGTTGGTAGGAACAATTTTGGTAACAACGCGTATAGAGGAAATTTCAACCCTAGGCCCTACCCTAGTAATCCCTCTAATAATTATGGTAATTCCTACAACAATTCTTATGGAAATTATAATAAGATGCCCTCTTATTTTGAATTTAATATTAAAGAATTTATTTCTTCGCAAAAGAATTTTAATGCTACGATTGAAGAAAAATTGCTTAAGATTGATGATTTGGCTAGGAACGTTGATAGAATTGCTCTTGATGTTGATTCTTTGAAACTTAGATCTATTCCACCTAAGCATGATATCAATGAGTCTCTCAAAGCCATGAGAATTTTCATTGACGAGTGCAAAGAAAGAACCGCTAGGATGCGTGCTAAGAAAGATGCCTTTATAAAAGCGTGTTCTTCTAGTTCCTATGAAAATAATGATGAAGATCTAAAAGTTATTG
Organism: Triticum urartu; assembly: GCF_003073215.2. NCBI lineage: Eukaryota > Viridiplantae > Streptophyta > Magnoliopsida > Poales > Poaceae > Triticum > Triticum urartu. Next base: position 401,577,145 of record NC_053024.1, read on the forward strand.
ATGTGTCCCCTATTAAATCTTTGTTTTGCAATATGAATCTTTATGATGATGGGACTTAATATGATCCACCTTTACCTATAAGGCGTTCCAAGAATTCTGAATCTTTTGATCTTGATGCTAAATTTGATAAAAGTGGGATTGAAGAAATTAAAACCCTAGATGTTGCTAAACCCACTATTATGGATTTCAAGGAATTTAACTATGAAAATTTCTCTTTGATTGATTTTATTTCCTTGTTGCAATTCGTGCTAAATTTTCCTCACGCTTATAGTCAAAACAAAGCATTTACTAAACATATCGTTGATGCCTTGATGCAACCTTATGAAGAAAAACTTGAATTGGAAGTTTCTATACCTAGAAAAATTTATGATGAGTGGGAACCTACTATTAAAATTAAAATTAAATATCATGAGTTTTATGCTTTGTGTGATTTGGGCGCTAGTGTCTCTACTATTCCTAAAACTTTATGTGATTTGCTAGATTTCCGTGATTTTGATGTTTGCTCTCTAAACTTGCATCTTGCAGATTCCACTATTAAGAAACCTAAGGGAAGAATTAATGATGTTCTTATTGTTGCAAATAGGAATTATGTGCCCGTAGATTTTATCGTTCTTGACATAGATTGCAATCCTTCGTGTCCTATTATTCTTGGTAGACCTTTCCTTAGAACGATTGGTGCAATTATTGATATGAAGGAAGGAAATATTAGATTCCAATTTCCGTTAAGGAAAGGCATGGAACACTTCCCTAGAAAGAAAATTAAATTACCTTATGAATCTATTGTGAGAGCCACTTATGGATTGCCTACCAAAGATGGCAATACCTAGATCTATTCTTGTTTGTTATGCCTAGCTAGGGACGTTAAACGATAGCGCTTGTTGGGAGGCAACCCAATTTTATTTTTATTCCTTGCTTTTTTCTCCTGTTTAGTAATAAAGAAATTATTTAGCCTCTGTTTTGGTTGTGTTTTTTGTGTTTAATTAGTGTTTGTGCCAAGTAGAACCGTTGGGAAGACTTGGGGAATGTCTTGTTGAACTTGCTGTAAGAAACAGAAACTTTAGCGCTCACGAGAACTGCTGTTATTTTTATTTGGAGAGTGCTATTTAGTTAATTCTTTTTGAAGATGATTAATAGATAAATTACTCACGTCCAGCAATTTATTTTATAATTTTTGGGGTTCCAGATCTTGCCCTAGCTACAGATTACTACAGACTGTTCTGTTTTTCGTGTGTTGTTTGCTTATTTTGATGAATCTATGGCTAGTAAAATAGTTTATAAACCATAGAGAAGTTGGAATACAGTAGGTATAACACCCATATAAATAAAGAATGAGTTCATTACAGTACCTTGAAGTGGTCTTTTGTTTTCTTTCGCTAACGGAGCTCACGAGATTTTCTACTTTAAGTTTTGTGTTGTGAAGTTTTCAAGTTTTGGGTAAAGATTTGATGGATTATGGAACAAGGAGTGGCAAGAGCCTAAGCTTGGGGATGCCCATGGCACCCCCAAGATAATATAAGGACACCTAAAATCCTAAGCTTGGGGATGCCCCGGAAGGCATCCCCTCTTTCGTCTACTTCTATCGGTAACTTTACTTGGAGCTATATTTTTATTCACCACATGATATATGTTTTGCTTGGAGCGTCTTTTATGATTTGAGTCTTTGCTTGTTAGTCTACCACAATCATCCTTGCTGTACACACCTTTTGAGAGAGCCATACATGATTTGGAATTTTATAGAATACTCTAGTGCTTCACATCTTTTGAGCTCTATAGTTTTACTCTATGTGCTTCACTTATATCTTTTGAGTTATATAATTTTTCTCTCGTGCTTCACTTATATCTTTTAGAGCACGGTGGTGGATTTGTTTTATAGAAACTATTGATATCTCATGCTTCACTTAGATTATTTTGAGAGTCTTTAATAGCATGGTAATTTGCTTAAAATCCTATTTTTCTTGGTACACAATATAAATAATAAAACTTTCTTATGAGTGTGTTGAATACTATGATAAGTTTGATACTTGATAATTGTTTTGAGATATGAAGATGGTGATATTAAAATTGTTCTAGTTGAGTAGTTGTGAATTTGAGAAATGCTTGTGTAAAAGTTTGTGATTCCCGTAACATGCACGTATGGTGAACCGTTATGTGATGAAGTCAGAGCATGATTTATTTATTGATTGTCTTCCTTATGAGTGGCGGTCGGGGACGAGCGATGGTCTTTTCCTACCAATCTATCCCCCTAGGAGCATGCGTGTAATACTTTTCTTTGATAACTTCTAGATTATTGCAATAAGTATATGAGTTCTTTATGACTAATGTTGAGTCCATGGATTATACGCACTTTCCTTCCTTCCACCATTGCTAGCCTCTCTAATACCGCGCACCTTTCGCCGGTATCATACACCCACCAAATACCTTCCTCAAAACAGCCATCATACCTACCTATCATGGCATTTCCATAGCCATTCCGAGATATATTGCCATGCAACTTTCCACCGTTCCGTTCATTATGACACGCTCCATCATTGTCATATTGCTTAGCATGATCATGTAGTTGACATCGTATTTGTGGCAAAGCCACCGTTCATAATTCTTTCATACATGTCACTCATGAGTCATTGCATATCCCGGTACACCGCTGGAGGCAGTCATATAGAGTCATATTTTGTTCTAAGTATCGAGTTGTAATTCTTGAGTTGTAAGAAAAATAAAAGTGTGATGGTCATCATTATTAGAGCATTGTCCCAGTGAGGAAAGGATGATGGAGACTATGATTCCCCCACAAGTCGGGATGAGAATCCGGACAAAAAATAAAAAAATAAAAAAAGAGAAAGAAAAGAGGCCATAATAAAAGAAAAGGCCCAAATAAAAGAAATAAAAAAATGAGAGAAAAAGAGAGAAGGGACAATGTTACTATCCTTTTACCACACTTGTGCTTCAAAGTAGCACCATGATCTTCATAGTAGAGAGTCTCTCATGTTATCACTTTCATATACTAGTGGGAATTTTTCATTATAGAACTTGGCTTGTATATTCCCATGATGGGCTTCCTCAAAATGCCCTAGGTCTTCATGAGCAAGAAAGTTGGATGCACACCCACTTAGTTTCTTTTTGAGCTTTCATATACTTATAGCTCTAGTGCATCCGTTGCATGGCAATCCCTACTCACTCACATTGATATCTATTGATGAGCATCTCCATAGCTCGTTGATACGCCTAGTTGATGTGAGACTATCTTCCCCTCTTTTTGTCTTTTCCACAACCACCACTCTATTCCACCTATAGTGCTATATCCATGGCTCACGCTCATGTATTGCGTGAAGATCGAAAAAGTTTTGAAAATGTCAAAAGTATGAAACAATTGCTTGGCTTGTCATTGGGGTTGTGCATGATTTAAATAGTTTGTGTGGTGAAGATGGAGCATAGCCAGACTATATGATTTTATAGGGATAAGTTTCTTTAGCCATGTTATTTTGAGAAGACATAATTGCTTTGTTAGTATGCTTGAAGTCTTATCATTTTTATGTCAATATGAACTTTTGCCTTGAATCTTTTGGATCTGAATATTCATACCACAATTAAGAAGAATTACATTAAAATTATGCCAAGTAGCACTCCGCATCAAAAATTCTGTTTTTATCATTTACCTACTCGAGGACGAGCAGGAATTAAGCTTGGGGATGCTTGATACGTCTCCAACGTATCTATAATTTTTGATTGCTCCATGCTATATTATCTACTGTTTTGGACTATATTGGGCTTTATTTTCCACTTTTATATTATTTTTGGGACTAACCTATTAACCGGAGGCCCAACCCAGAATTGTTGTTTTTTTGCCTATTTCAGTGTTTCAGAGAAATAGAATATCAAACGGAGTCCAAATGGAATGAAACCTTCGGAAACGTGATTTTCTCAATGAATAAGACCCAGGAGACTTGGACCCTATGTCAAGGAAAGCCACGAGGCGGCCACGAGGGTGGAGGGCCTGCCTACCCCAGGCGCGCCCTCCACCCTCGTGGGCCCCCTGTTGCTCCACTGACGTACTCCTTCCTCCTATATATATCCACGTACCCCCAAACGATCAGATACGGAGCCAAAACCCAAATTCTACTGCTGTAACTTTCTGTATCCATGAGATCCCATCTTGGGGCCTGATCCGGAGCTCCACCGGAGGGGGCATCGATCACAGAGGGCTTCTACATCAACACCATAGACCCTCCGATGAAGTGTGAGTAGTTTACCTCAGACCTACGGGTCCATAGTTAGTAGCTAGATGGCTTCTTCTCTCTTTTTAGATCTTAATACAATGTTCTCCCCCTCTCTTGTGGAGAACTATTCGATGTAATCTTCTTTTTGCGGTGTGTTTGTTGAGACCGATGAATTGTGGGTTTATGATCAAGTCTATCTATGAATAATATTTGAATCTTCTCTGAATTCTTTTATGTATGATTGGTTATCTTTGCAAGTCTCTTCAAATTATTAGTTTGGTTTGGCCTACTAGATTCATCTTTCTTGCAATGGGAGAAGTGCTTAGCTTTGGGTTCAATCTTGTGGTGTCCTTTCCCAGTGACAGTAGGGGCAGCAAGGCACGTATTGTATTGTTGCCATCGAGGATGACAAGATGGGGTTTTCTTCATATTGCATGAGTCTATCCCTGCTACATCATGTCATCTTGCTTAAGGCGTTACTCTGTTTTTAACTTAATACTCTAGATGCATGCTGGATAGCGGCCGATGAGTGGAGTAATAGTAGTAGATGCATGCAGGAGTCGGTCTACTTGTCTCGGACGTGATGCCTATATACATGATCATACATAGATATGCTCATAACTATGCTCAATTCTGTCAATTGCTCAACAGTAATTTGTTCACCCACCATAGAATACTTATGCTCTCGAGAGAAGCCACTAGTGAAACCTATGGCCCCGGGGTCTATCTTTATCATATTGATCTCCTACTACTTAGTTATTTCCTTTTCTATTTACTTTGCCTTTATTTTACTTTGCATCTTTATCACAAAAATACCAAAAATATTATCTTTATCATATCTATCAGATCTCACTCTCGTAAGTGGCCTTATAGGGATTGACAACCCCTATTTGCGTTGGTTGCAAGGATTTATTTGTTTTGTGCAGGTACGAGGGACTCGCGCGTAGCCTCCTACTGGATTGATACCTTGGTTCTCAAAAACTGAGGGAAATACTTACGCTACTTTGCTGCATCATCCCTTCCTCTTCGGGGAAAACCAACGCAGTGCTCAAGAGGTAGCAGCTACTACTTTGCTAACCCTAAAATGGTGGAGGTGGAGGAGTATATATATTCTAAGGCCACAAAGGGGTAAGTGAGGGGTGAAATAGGTACATGGGCCTCGGCCTAGAGACTCTGCGCGCATGTAGGCCAGAAGTCTTCCAATGTAAGCTGGGAGTTGTCGCAGTATGAGCTGTGCTGGAGTCCGGGGGCCGGAAGGTCTTGTTCGGCCGGAAGTTCTGGGGACCGGAAGGTCCGGGCAAGTTTTCGGGTAGAACAGAGAGTTGGCACGCCCGGGCATCGTCTGGAGTTGCGAGGGCCGGAGGTTCTGGGCTGGCGGGAAGGTCCGGGGTCCGGAGGTTCCGGGCTATGGTCGGAAGTTCCGGGCTTGGCAGAAACTCTGCACAAGTCTTGACGTTGGTCGATCCTCCTCCTTCAGTGCTTGGTTCCTGAGCACATGTAGTGTCTTCGCATTAGGTAGCAACCATGTCTTGCATGAATGGAAAGGGGAAGGACTTAGGAACGAGTTAACCTTGTGTCTAATGGCGTATGCTCGAGGTCGAGGTCTCGTTGTAGTGTACATGGGGATGATCGTAGGATGCTACACATCAGTAAATAGATAGGCCCTTCACAGAGGGAAGCAGAGATTTGTAGAGGTGCCAGAGCTCAAAGCTTAAATTGAGAGATATTTTTTTGAGAGGCATGCTTTTCCCGTCAATGAAAACGACCGAGTAGTTCCCAATACTTTCCATGCTAGATACATCATAGGCAGTTCCCAAACATAAAATGAAGTTTATTCCTTTTTCCACCATTCTTTCACAATCCATGGCTAGCTGTATCCAAGGGTGACTTCCATACTAAGACTTTCCAAGGAATTTATTATTTGACAACATAAAGTTAATTTCTTTTTCATTCCGAGACTAGGCATCCCTATTACCGCCACACTCTCGTGCAATGACAAGTGAATAAACACTCATCTTGAGAGTAACACATCTAGCATGGAAAAATATTGGCCACCCACTAGCGCTTCATGAGTGGTAGGTGCACACAAAAAGGAAATTCATTTTGAAAAATAGAGTTGGCACATACAAATTTACTTAGAACGGCACGAAAATACCACATATAGGTAGGTATGGTGGACTCATATGGCATAACCGGTTTAAGGATTTTGGATGCACAAGTAGTAATCCAACTTAGTACAAGGAAAGGTTAGCAAATAGATTGAGAAGAAACCAACACTACAAAAAAATACACTTCCGTGATGATACGTGTTTGTCACAGTAGGTCGCGTTTTTTGTCATGCATGTACATCCATGAGAAATTTATGACAGAATCAAGATAGTCATACCTGTGCCGTCATAGAAGTGTTCCATGACATTACCAAAATTATCATCACGGAAGTGTCCACTTCCATGACGATAAATCGCACGTCATAGAAGTGCTTTCATCAAGGGTGACCGACACATGGCATCCACCGTAACGGAACGCCGTTAAGCTATCGGGTCGGGTTTTGGATCCGATAACCCCCGACCAATGGGGATTTTCCACGTGTAAAATCATCATTGGCTGGAGGAAACATGTGTCGGCTCATCGTTGGGACAGATGTCATCCACTCATTGGACAGAAGACGCCTATGATAGTCGACACATGGCACGGCCCAACAGAGTCCCATTCCTGTGAAAAGGTCGGCCCATTTGACTTGGTCAAAAGGTGGTGGGTCGGCCCATGTAAAGCCTGTTAACGGCTTGTTCACATATAGCCCATTTACAGCCCCCTAACCCAAGGCCCGTTATGCCCTATCCGAATTAGGCCCAGTAGCATCATCTGGGCCACCCAATATGATTCTAGCCCATTTTCACTTCTGGCCCATGTATGGCCCATGACGTCTTTCGGCCCATATGAGGCCCTATGTAACTCTTGGCCTATTAACGGCCCGTGGTGAAACTGGCCCGTAATGAACAGTGTATCACTTTACACCCATTAACGGTCCGTGGTGAAACTGGCCCGTAATGAACAGTGTATCACTTTATACCCATTAACGGCCCATTATTCGTTGGGCCGTTTCCAGCCCATGTTATCTTTCGGCCTTCTCAGAGCCCATTTCTTCTTGGGTTCATTTCCAGCATTCGTTTACTTACGGCCCATTACTGTCATTTTCTGCTTGTGGGCCAAATTCAGCCCGTGGTTACAGTCGGCCCGTTTGTGGTTCGTTAATACGTTGGGCCGTTTTCATAGCGTCATCAAATACGGCCTATTAATGATGGCCCATTATGATCGGACCATGAACGGACGATTCCAACTCTAGCCCGTTTATGACCATAATGCGGTCTGTTTGGCCCATGTTTGGCCAATCGATCATACGGCCCGTATAAGGCCCATTGATGATACGGCCCACAGAAGGCCCATTGTTTCTACGGCCCGTAGAAGGCCCATTGTTTCTACGGCCCGTAGAAGGCCCACTGTTTCTACGACCAGTAGGAGGCCCAGTGTCACTACAGTAAATATTAGCCCATGGTTATTGTGGCCTAGTTATAAAAAATAGGTTATTGCAGCCACTAGCTAACTGCGGAAAAAGAACTGCAATGACTACAAGCAAACAAATAAACAAGACAACAAGGAAATAAATAAGCAAGCAACTAACGCTAGGCTATCATGGCTATTACACATATTACATCCACTGGGCATCAAAGTTTTCCACCAGTGCAAATATACGGAACAAAGCAGCATATCATATACACTGGTTGTCAAAGTTGGCGACTAGCGCAAATAAACGCCGCTGCAAAACAAATCCAGAACTGAAACCACTTCAGAAGATCTCAAGAAACAATATCCTGGGTACCCATAATGCTGGCAAGATGCTTAGCAATCTTATTAACTTTCCCTGGGCACCAGAAAATATGCATCTGAATTCTGCAGGGATTTCCTCAGTCCTTCAGCTTCCTGTCGCAGCACATATGATCGATGTCTTTCAACTTGAAGTTGAGACTCAAGAAGACGAACTGATTCAGACAGCAAGTTCGAAGAGCTTGTGCCAGCAGTAGTGGCTAGTAACTCGAACACTACATCAAGACAGGACTTTTGGGTTCCCTCACTGTCGTCAAGATAGTTTTTATCAGCTTTCTTGGAGACCAACAGGGATGTCTCACTATCTTCAACCTTATCTGCATTACTTCCTTTACCATTGGATAATGCGGTACTATTCTCCAATATTTTGTCCGCATTCTAAAAGAGAAACAAGCAGACACATCACATGTTTACCATGTTGTATATGAAACTCATTTTGGTAAATGAGTTCAGTAGTCAAGTGGACGGGATAACAGCATGAAACAAACATATATCTATGTACCATGGTCACTTTATGGTCTATATCATTCTAGTTTTTGTTGCCAAATCAAGATAGAGACACAGTTCAAATAATATTTGTTCAAGACAAAGAAGAATAGACAAAATATAAGTGTGGGTAACAAAAGAGCAATAACAACACTTGTAATGTGCATGACATGAGAACATAACTGTTTATTCAATTGAAACTGAAATCAACATAGAGCAGGTTACAACAGCAAACCAGTTAAAGAAACAGGTTTAGAACATACCTGTTGCGCCATTGGAGTTTCAATTCCATCCTTCAAATTTGAAAATAGTTGGTATGAGTAAATACAGTAATGCAAGAGCAAAGGAGTATGAACCATAGCTACAGAACCTGACCTGAGAACAAATCTTCTTCTCCTTTAAGCATTGAGTTGGGATTCGGAGTGGTGGTGCTCGTGCTTTGGGCACTACAGTTCCCTTACTAACTGCTCGTGTTTGGGTGCTCTGTGGTGGAGACGGTGCTGTGTCAACTGGAACTGGGTTACTATCTGCCGGGGTTGGGGTTAGAAGGGGTGTAGCTGGTTCTCTATCCAACTGGGTAGGGGTACAATCTGCGAGAGTCTGGGTTATGTGTGGTGGATCTGGTCCTTGGGCAAGTACAACCGTGGTTCTATCTGCATCAACTGGTAGCACTATCTTTTCAGAAGACCCTGTTGTTACTCCCTTAGATACTGCCATCACGCTCTCCAATTCAAATGGCTGATAAACAAGAAAAGTAATTGAAAGTATAGACATTCTATGATAGACAGGTGCAATGGATAGTGGGGAATAAAAGAAGGCAAGAAATAATTCATATTTATGTTGTCTAACCAAACAGGATAGCATGACACAATTTCACATATATGATGGCTAACTAAACAGGATAGCATGACACAATTTCGCATTATGATGGCTAACTAAAAAAGATGGAAGGACATAGTTCAAAATATGAGACTATGTAAACAGGATGACATGACATAACTATATAATGTGTTTATTAAATAGGTTGGCATGCCATAATTCACATACATTCACGGATAGAATGCCATAATTCAAAATATGATGATTGTAAACACTAAACATGATGAGATGATATAACTATATGATGTCTTTATTAAATGGGTTTCCATGCCATAATTCAGATAGATGATGTGTATGTACTATGTAAACATGATGGCATGATATAATTCAAATATATGATTTATATAGTAAGCAAGTAAGTAGATGGCAATCCATATATGATGCAGAAACTAAGCAATGCAAGACAACATGCATGACATGGGTAATATAACCCTGCCAAGTTTGAGCATAGACCTCGGGGGGGAAATAGGACTGGTCATCAGTCTCTGAATCCTCCTCTGAGGAGCTCTCTGTAACCAGCAAGATGTCTACATCAGCAAGTAGCATTGTCTGCTCTGAATACCTTGTTTTCACTCCAGATACTTCCATCACCGCTTCAAATGGCTGATGCACAGGAAGAGTAGTTGAATATACAAACGTTGTCGACAAATGGAACACGTAATACAAAAAAATGATAGCATGATGTAATTCACATACATGATGATTGGCTAAACAGCATGGCATTGCATAATTCACATATATAATGCCTTTGCAACAAGATAGCATTGTATAATTCACATATATAATGTCTTGGAACAAGATGGCAATGCATAATTCACATATATGGTAATTAGACACTGAACAGGTGGCATTCACACAAAGCATGTCTAAACTAATCAAATGACATAGCAATGTGAGACACCATACGCACGATATGAGCAACATAACCCTGCCAAGTTAGAGCATACACCTCGGGGGGGGGGGGAATAGGACTGGTCATCTGTCTCTGAATCCTCCTCTGAGGAGCTATCCGTAACCAGCGAGATATGCGCTTCGTCAGATAGCCTAGTCTTCTCTGAAGACCTTGTTTTCACTCCAGAATTTGCCATCACCGTGTCAAATGGCTGATGCACATGAAGAGCAGTTGAATGTACTAACATTGTTGACAAATGTAATATGTAATGAAAAAAAGGATGGCCTGATATAATTTACATATAAGATGACTGGCTAAGCAGGATGGCATTGCAAAATTCACATATATGATGCCAGGCTAAACAAGATGGCATTGCATAATTCACATAAACTATGAATAAACTAAACAGATGGCATTCGCACAAAGGATGTCTAAACTAAGCAGATGACATATTTAATGTATAAAGTAAGCAATGCAAGACACCATATGCATGATATGTAGCGACCAGACCTCAAACGGTGTCATCCCTGGATTAGTAATGCTGACACCACACAGTACTCGGAGGATTTATAGCAGAGTAGCAATCACACACTTATTACATCGAGTGTCTCTATAGAGAACTTATTACAAATAAATATGGCTTAAGGGCATCTAATAACGATAACAGCGGAAGGCTTGGAAGATAAGTGAGTCCATCAACTCCAACGGCATCACTGAGTATAGAACCACGACCTAAAAACTCCTTAGTCGTTGTCTGAAAAGTCTGCAACATTAACGTTGCAGCCCGAAACGGGTCAGCACATGGAATATGCTGGCAAGGTAACACATAGAGAGTAATGGAATGAAACAGCTATACTATATGCATATTTGGCTGGTGGAAAGCTCTATGGTTACAGTTTTGCGTAAAGCTAATTTTTCCCTACTTCAAAGGAATAAATTTATTTAACTATCATTGTAGTTGTTAAACATTGAGAATGGTTGACAACATTCCCAATCCCAATTAAGCATCATCATTAAACATAACCCAACAAAATTAATTTAGTGTAACATGTTGAGATTCACATGATAATCCAGGTACTAGATACTCAAGATGTCCATAACTGGGGACACAACTAACCATGATTAGTTTGTTACACTCTACAGAGGTTTGCGCACTTTTCCCCACAAGACTCGATCGCCTCCGTTTGGTTTCTCACACTACATGGTGTTTGAGAAGACGGATGACCGAGACATAGTCTTTCAGAAGCGCTAGCACCTTACAATCGGGTAGACCGTACCACCTACATCCCCTACAGCAGCTAGTATACCACTGTAAGAGTTCACACGACTTAGTCAACTATGCTAGAGCCCATAATAGCTTGTGGCTGCACACGGAAGTTTCTAGTATGAATAGTCTCATGATCCCTTTGAGCCTCAGTGGCGGTCCAAAAGAAAACAGGCAAGTCCTGGAATACCCAGGTGCCTCAATCCACCCAGATGTGTGTTTAAGTTGCCACCTTAGATAAACCATTAACTAACAAAACTCACATCTGTCATGGATATCACTCACCCAATCCACGTCCTACTAGCATAGCATGGCATAATAAGCAAACGTAGAAGAAACTCCCAAAGGTTTGATAATAAAGGTAATAGGTACTACCTCATCTACTTCCCATCCCACAATTTAATTAGATCCTAATCATGCAATGTGTGAGGATTGATCTAATGCAATAAAACTGGGTAGTAGAAAAGGTATGATCAAAGTGTTACTTGCCTTGCTGATGATCCGCGAAAGCTAACGACTCGAAGTAACAGGCGGCGCACTCCAGGTATTCTATCGCAGACAAACAAACAAGCATACAATAAGTACTCATCTAATGCACGGGTAAAACTCAAATAAGAGATCTAACCAGAATGTTCAACTTAAGAACTCCGGTTGGCAAAAAGAATCAAATCGAACAAAGCAACGAAAGTCAAACGGCGAAAGAAAACAATTTCGTTCTAGTAATCTAGATCTAAGGTAAATTTTACAGTAGCAAAATCTTGTTTAAGTTGGTTAAACGGATAGAGGGTTTCGAGACGAAACTCTAGGCGCTTGAATCGCCTGATTCCGATAAACGAGCGAAAAGTAATACTAAAACGAAAATCGGATCAGGAATCGCGATCATAAAAATCGCGGATTTAATCCGAGAAAAAGAAAAAATGACGAACACTCGCTAGAACGAACGGACGGACGAACGCTCACTATTTAAATAAACCGGAAAAACCAATCTATTTAAAAAAACCGAAACTAAAAAAACCGACGGAAAAATCGATCTATTTTTTTTAAAAAAACCGATGGCACAGAAGTCGAGGCGGCGGCGAACCTCGGCGGCGGCGGCGGCATCCGGCGGCGGCGGCGCGGGGCGGCGGCGGGCAGCGGGGGCGGCGAAGCGGGGCGGGAGCGGCGCGTGGGGCGGGGCTGGGCGGCGGCTAGGGTTTCTCCCGGGGGGGCTGGGCCGGCTTTTAAAGCCTGCCGGGCCAGAGTCCCGGACGGACACGGCCCGGTTAGGTCGGTTCACTTTTTTTTAAATTATTTCGCTCAGAAGAAAAATAAAAAGAAATACTAAACGGACTCCAAAAATTCCGAAATAAATTTTCACGGGCTTCTAAAATCAAGCCGCACAAGGTGAACATTTATTTGGGACCTAAATGCAATTTTAAAAAACGCACATTTTTCCTAAATTCAAATAAAACACCGAAAAACTCCGAAATAAAATCTTATTTGATTTTACTATTTGATCCTCAATATTTCTTTATTTCGGGAAAGTCATTTTATTCCCTCTCTCATATTTTTGTAATAGAAATAATTGATGATAAAATAAATAAAATCAAATGATCCTATTCTCAAAATTTGAGAAAACTCAAATATGAAAATAACGAAATCCCCAACTCTCTCCGTGGGTCATTGAGTTGCGTAGAATTTCTAGGATCAACCAAAATGCGAAATAAAATATGATATGCAATGATGATCTAATGTATAACATTCCAAATTGAGAATTTGGGATGTTACAAACCTACCCCCCTTAAGATGAATCTCGCCCTCGAGATTCGGGTTGGCTAGAAAATAGGTGAGGGTGGTCCTTGAGTAAATCTTCCTCTTGTTCCGAGGTGGCTTCATGCTCTGTGTGGTGGCTCCACTGAACTTTGCAAAACTTGATAACCTTGCTGCGAGTGACTCGGCTGGCAAACTCGAGGATCTTAATTGGTTTCTCCTCGTAGGTCAAATCGTTATCCAACTGGATTGTTTCTAATGGCACTGTGTCTCTCAACGGTATGTCAGCCATCTCCGCGTGACATTTCTTCAACTGGGAAATGTGGAACACATCATGAACTCCTGACAATCCTTCGGGCAATTCCAACTTGTAGGCCACTTCTCCCATACGTTCCAAAACTCGATATGGTCCTATAAATCATGGTGCTAACTTCCCTTTAACTCCGAAACACTTTGTTTGTCGGATTTCGGGTTCTGGCAGACCCTTGAGGTTCGAACACTGGGGTGCGCGCGGAGATTTCGCTTCCTACCTACCTGCACCCCTCCGCCTCGCTAAGATCTAAGCTATGGAAAGAATAACACAAGGGACACAGTGTTTATACTGGTTCGGGCCACCGTTGTGGTGTAATACCCTACTCCAGTGTGTGGTGTGGTGGATTGCCTCTTGGGCTGATGATGATGAATGATACAAGGAAGAACTGCCTTGCGAGGGTCTGTTCTTGGCTGGGGCGATGAAATGCTGGGAGGAGTTCAGCCACCCTTTTCTCTCTCTCTCTCTCTCTCTCTCTCTCTCTCTCTCTCTCTCTCTCTCTCTTCTTAACCCCTCCGAACCCCTCTTCTTAATCCTTCCCCCCAAAGACCCCTCTCTTCTGTGGGTGGCTGGTCCTATTTATAGAGGCCCTGGTCCTCTTCCCAAATATCGAGCGGGAAGGGAGCCAACAATGGCGGGCTAATTTGAAGGGGGACAGCTAGTACTCGCTACCATGACAAAAGTAGTCTTCGCCTGCACAAAGCTCTGGTGGTGACGCCGTCTTGGGCTCCACGATGACCTCCGTCTTGCGGTCTTCCTGGTCTTGGTCTCATTGCACCGAAATGGCAACCTTTGCCTGATGCCTCGGTACTCCGCGGCTGCGCTTGCCCCCTTTGCACCAAAGAGGAAAGGAGGACACTGTGCGGGCTGGCACCCTCCTGGCGCCCTTGGTCGTCATGGCTTGCGTCATGGGCACCTCGTGAGGTACCCCGCCTTGATCTCTCCGCCTCCTCACGAGCCAGCCTGATGAGGCCATGCCTGAGGAAGCTCTGTGTCGTCCGCCCCGCGAGGCTTGGCCCCTCACGAGGGTCTTGGGTCTGTGTTGATGAAGATGGGCCGTGCTGGGCCCCCCTTTGAGCCACGCCGCAGGCCGCAGGCAGGCAAGTCTGGGGACCCCCGTTCCCAGAACGCCAACAGTAGCCCCCGGGCCCAAGGCGCGCCTGGACTTGGCCGTGAAGCGAGGCGGAAGGGCAAGAGCGAAGCGCCGCGGGCCCTAACAGCCTGCGGCCTTGGGCGCCGCGTGGCGGTTGACTGGACGTGGGCGCCTCCACTTCCCCATGGCACCTCGGCAACTACACGGATTGGACTAGTCCCTGCATGCAAAGCGGGTCATGATTACCTGCGATCATGGAGGCCAGCGGTTGGCCTTCGCCGGCTATAAGTACGGAACGGTGCGCGCCCTTCCAGTCCATCCCTTCTTGCTTCTCCTTCTTCCCGATCCTTGCTCCGTCTTGCTGCGATGGCTCCGATCCGCCGGTTCTCGATGGCAGAGAAGGGAAAGCTCCCTGAGAGGAACTAGACCCACTCCCGCCGAAGAAACGGCTCATCCCCCATGGCCCGCACGAGGGGGCCCTTCAGGTGGTGTCGAGGCCTTGGTGCGAGCGGGCACCGCCGGGGTTCCTGCTTCCATTGTACGCCCACTTCGAGGGCCCTGAAGGAGCTGATGCTGACCGCCACGGGCGCCGCCACCATTGGCGCCGACGGGTCACGAAGGTGTGGGTCGTCCCCCCTGGGGTCCACACCGAGGGCTCCTCCCGAGAGTTCGTGCTCCACGTCGCCATTCCTATTCAGTCTTGGATTCGCCTTCCTCCCGTCTTCGCCTCCATCATCCCGCAGGGGGAGCCCGTGGAGCTCTGGCTGCAGCACGCTAGCTGCAGCACCCTCGCGACCGAGGCAGAGGTCGCGGTCGTTGCCCCGGGCGAGGTCTTCATGACTCGGGGCTGGAGAGAGATCGCCCGGGTTTGCAGGGCAAGGGGCGTCTTCGCGATCCACTTGGATTACGACGCTGCTTCGGTGATGCTCTTCAAGGTCTTCGATGCGATCGGGCGCCGGCTGGAGTGCTGCCCCGGGAGAGGTGGCCGGGGCCCTGCTGCGGCGAGGACGGGGCCCGCCGACCGCTCCCTTGGCGGCTGTCGGTGTTCTGGGAACGGGGGTCCCCAGACTTGCCTGCCTGCGGCTTGCGGCGTGGCTCAAAGGGGGGCCCAGCATGGCCCATCTTCACCAATAAAAACTCAAGACCCTCGCGAGGGGCCAAGCCTCGCGGGGCGGACGACACGGAGCTTCCTCAGGCACGGCCTCGTCAGCCTGGCTCACGAGGAGGCGGAGAGATCAAGGCGGGGTACCTCGCGAGGTGCCCGTGACGCAAGCCGTGATGACTCAGGGTGCCAGGCGGGTGCCAGCCCGCGTAGCGTCCTCCTTTCCTCTTTGGTGCAAAGGGGGCAAGCGCAGCCGCGGAGTACCGAGGCATCAGGCAAAGGTTGCCATTTCGGTGCAACGAGACCAAGACCAGGAGGACTACGAGAGGGAGGTCACCATGGAGCCCAAGACGGCGTCATCACCAGAGCTTTGCGCAGGCGAAGACTACTTTTGTCAGGATAGTTGATACTTGCTGTCCCCTTTCAAATTAGCCCGCCATTGTTGGCTCCGTTCCCGCTCAATATTTGGGGAGAGGACTAGGGCCACTATAAATAGGACCGGCCACCCACGTAGCAAGGGGTTCGGCTCAGTCTCTTCCAAGGGCTCGACAAGTAGAGAGGTGGTAACCAGAGAGAGAGAGTGAGATAGAGAAAGGTGGCTGAACTCCTCCCAGCAGTTCATCGCCCCAGCCAAGAACAGACCCTCGCGAGGCTGTTCTTCCTTGTACTGTTCATCATCATCAGCCCAAGAGGCAATCCACCACACCACACACTGGAGTACGGTATTACACCACAACGGTGGCCCAAACCAGTATAAACCATGTGTCCCTTGTGTTGTTCTTTTCATAGCATTGATCCTAGCATGGCGGAGGGGTGCAGGAAGGTAGGAGGCGAAATCTCCGCACGCACCCCAGTGTTCGAACCTCAAGGGTCTGTCGGAACCCGAAATCCGAAATTTGGCGCGCCAGGTAGGGGTGCGCCGGAATTCGTCTTCCACCGCTCCGCTCTCCTCCGACCATCACACTCATGTCTAACGCACGTCGGGCCCGCGCGGAGCGCCGGGCCGCCCTCGCTTCCCGCGTCGCCCAGACAGCCCCTGTCGGCGGGCGTCTTCGCCGTTCCCCGTCGCCCGCCGTGAACGCCGGCACCGGCCCGGCGGGGGACGAGCAGCAAGCATCGTCTCAGCATCCATCCGTGCGCCAAGACGGCCGCACCGCGACTCCCTCACTCGCCCTGGCTGGATCTTTGTCCTGCGCGCTTCGCGCGCCCATGGAGGCTCGGACTGCACTCATCACGGCAAACGAGCTCCTGCACTACCGTCCTGTCGACGACTTCTATGAAGAATGGCTCGACTGCGTCGCCGAACTCGTTCGCGCTGCAGGGGGCTCCTCCGCGCCGTCCGCTCCGCTGCACCACACCCCGCCCCGCGTGGGCGACGAGGCTCCGGCGGCGCCCCGGCCGCCTCCCCCTCAAGAATACGCCATGGCTCCAAGATGCGTGCCCCCTGGGCGGAACCCGCTCCATCAGGTGCCAGCGCGGCAAGAGAAGAGCTGCCAAGAAGTCCCTCGCCCGCCAGAAGCTGCCCGGGCACTCCCTGCTCCAGCACGTCGCGACCATCCTCCTGCTCTGGCGTGTGGGGACATGCAGGACCAGGCTCTCCATCACTCAAGGTCTCCCATGGCCACAACAGGCTGCCGCGCCTACATCACCGAACTGCGCAGCGTCGCGTGGCCGAGCAAGTTCAAGCCGGACCTGCCTCCTCGCTACGACGGCACGGCCAACCCTGCAGAGTTCCTCCAGCTCTACGAGCTGGGCATCGAAGCTGCCAACGGAGACGAGAAGGTCATGGCGAACTGGTTTCCCATGGCGCTCAAGGACGGGGCCCGCACCTGGCTCCTGAACCTGGCTCCAGGCACAATCTCCTCCTAGGAAGTGATGCGCACCCGCTTCATCGCCAACTTCCAAGGTACTCGCGACCGGCCACCCGCCGTGAGCGACATGCGCCGCAACAAGCAACAACCCGGGGAGACCCTGTAGAAGTACATCCAGCGCTTCAACAACGCACGCCTCAAGATTCCCAAGGTGACTGAAGAGGCCATCATCTCAGCCTTCTCTGACGGCGTGCGCGACGTCAAGATGAAGGAGGAGCTGGCGATGCATGAAGACCTGTGCACTTCTTTCGAGCTGTTTAACTTGGCGAACAAGTGCGCCAGGGCAGAGGAAGGGCTTCTCTCCCTCCTTGAGCTGCCTGCCGCAGACCCAGAAGAGAAGAAGCTCAAGGCCAAGGAAGTGAAGCGCAAGTGGGCTGCCGTGCTCGCGGCAGAACCAGACACCAAGCGGGGCAGAGATCAACCCGAACCTCCCAAGGGAAGCCGGTACTGCGTGTACCACGACCTCCACACCCACAACACCAGCGAATGCCAAGAACTGCGTGAAGGAAGGATCAGCTGTCGCCCTGACCGTGGTGATCGGGGATACGGCCGAGGAGGAGGAAGGAACGCAGGGCGCTGGGAAGACCGTGGCCCGCGCCAGGGGTGGCGCGACCAACCTCGTGAGGATCGCTGGCAAGACCCACCTCGCGAAGGAGGCTGGAGGGATCAGCCTCGCGAGGATCTCCCGCAAGGCAACACAGGCCTCCCACCGCTGCCGCCGCTGCCGAGGAGGAACGAGGACCGCCACCAGGATGAGGAGGCTGGGGGCTTCCAGGAGCCTCGCGCGATCGCCTGCATCCTGCGCGGAGCTCAAGCCCCAGCCTCTCAGCGCATCTTCAAGCAGTTCGCCCGCGAAGTGAATGCAACCCTCCCCAGGCTCGAAGCCATGCACCCTCTCAGGTGGTCGGCGTGTGCCATTACCTTCAGCTTAGCAGATCAACTCAAGTGTGCGGCTACAGCTGGAGTCCTCCTGATGCTTTGTTCCCTAATCATCAGCAACATGGTGGTCACCAAGACCCTCATCGATGGCGGGGCAGGGCTCAACGTCCTATCCGTAGAGACGTTCAACAACCTCCAAGTGCCCTACAGCCAGCTTCAGCCAACCAAGCCCTTCTCCGGTATCACCGACAGCTCCACGGTCCCAATCGGGCAGGACCGCCTCCCCGTCACCTTCGGGGCACGCGACAACTACCGCACTGAGCTCATCGACTTCGACGTCGCTCACATCCGCCTGCCGTACAACGCCATCCTCGGGTACCCGGCGCTGGCCAAGTTCATGGCCGTGACTCATCACGGTTACAATGTCCTCAAGATGCCAGGAAGCAGCGGAGTCATCACAGTGCCCTCTGAAGAGAAGGACGCAGTGTCTTCCCTGGAGCGAGCCTTTCAGGCCGCATCACTGGAGGACCCGGATCGCGGAAGCAGGAGGCTTCCCGAGGCCGCCCCCAAGAAGAAGAAGACATCGTCCGGCCTGGCCCCTCAGGAGGTAGGCCCCTCTGGGCCCGTTCCTGCCCAGGGGGAACCTCCTTCCATCTCATAGGAAAGCGCGCCCGGCGCCCTCCTCCGGCAGGGCTCGGGGGCTCTCCCCTGGAGGGCCACCGACCTAGCAAGGGTCGCGAGGGAAGCGCTGGGGCACCACATGGAGGCGTGTTTCGAAGCACGTTTCCCTCAAGATGGAGCAAGGCAAGGAGATCTAGACCCACAAGAGTTCGTCGGCAAGGCCATTCAGGAGCCACAGGAGTCCAGAGTCATGAGAGGCGCCCGCCGCCTACTAGCAGTGGCTCCCCATCCAGGCGAGGATGGCGGGCTGCGCGTCTGCGTCGACGTACCAGGGCTCAACCAAGTCACCTCCCTGGGGCGCCTCTGGCCCTCGCGAGTGGGGTGCTGCGGAGGTCCACCCCACAGCTGCGTTCGCATGCCTTACGGCTTGCCGAGCGCGGCTGACGCGTACCAGCGCCTCATGAGGGGCATCACGGAGGCGTAAGAGGCCAGGTGCTCCGCAGCCCTAGCGGAGATGGAGATGGCCCGTGAGGAACCGCCAGCGCCTCCGGAGCCTCCCGAGGCCCCTGGGCCTGGGGGCTCATGAGGATCGGCTCCCGCAGCCCACTGAGCCGGCTACACCAACACCCTTCCGTCTTCAGCATCATCAGGTGACATCTTTCAAGTTTCACTTCCAGCTGGGAGCGCCGCCAGGGCTGCATTATTCCCAGGCCACGTGGGTCCGTCCCTACGGCGTGTATCCCTTTTATTCCGCGTCGTTAGCTTACCTTGTTGGGGGCGCCCCTCAGGCTGCATGATCCCCAAGTCACTCGGGCCTGACCCAGTGATCTCCGCATCTACTTGAACGAATCCACTCCTTAGAGGCTATTGTGCTTTACCTAGTTGCCTGCTCAGCTGACGCCAACTAACGGAGCTGCTCCCAAACGGCACGACGCTTGCGCATGGGTCCGTCCCTACAACGCCGACGAACCTGGATGGCTGAACTCTGGCCGCGGCAGCCCCTCATAGCGTCACCTCGTCAAGCCTTCAGTGCCTCACTACCCTTCGGAAGCAACCAACGGCTGACCGTCAATTGTTATGGAAACCCCTTGCTTTTTCTATGATGGACCTGCAGGACCTCCTGAAGGAGCCGCGTTAGGCGAGGCTCTTGCTGTGTCTCCTTCGCTCTCGTCCGTGCGAACCGCTTGCACGTTAAAGGGGGGGTACCTGAGCATCGCGACTCAGGGATCTTACTGGCTCTCCGGCCCTCACCCTCTGGCCTTGACCACGGCATCGCGACCTAGCATACCAGCGACGGTTGAGACTCGCTCGGGGGCTGGGACCCGAGGACATAGAGCAGAAAGGGGAGCAAAGGCGAGAGGGGAGAGACACGCGAGGACTTCGCCGAGAACCTCGCGCCTGCCGATGCATGGACCCGGCCACACACCGGAGAGCGGCCCCTGATCCTCGATATAAGTTATCGCCCAGAAGCGCCAGCTACCGTGGCACCATCCCTGCACCTAATGCTATCCCATGTTAGCGACGTCGCTCCCCTTTCTCACCGAACGATGGCTGCTTGGGCACCAAAGGGGACCTCCTGAGCATCGCGACTCTGGGGCTCTTACCGGACTCCGGGTCGCTCACCTCCTGGCCTTGACCACGGCATCGCGACCTGGCATACCAGCAACGGCTGAAGCCGCCTTTGGACGGGGACCTGTCGGCGCAGAGCACCAAGCCCTCGTGAGGTTCGAAAGGGAGGACCGAGCTAAGACGGGATGAGCAACTCGCGTAAATCTACGGCAAGGGTTATATTAACAAACAGGATCACAAGCACCTTACAAGCCCCCACGGGGCGCGCCTTTGGTTCCTCGCAGGAAACAGATCCCAAAGAGACGCAAACTACGCGCATCGCTACAAAAGACGCCATCATCAATAGTGGGCCGCCAAGTACCGACGCCAACCCCATCCAGATCAGAGCCGGCGGCGGCCTGACGAACCTGCCCTGCTCTGGGAGCGGCGCCGGCTCGGGGGCTCGTAGCTGTCGTCGCTCGTCTCCGGAGTCGTGAAGGACTCGCCGGAGTCGCTGGAGCCTCCGACGTCTCCACCACCTGAGGAGCCGCCAAGGGAGCGATTGGCGAGCCCGGTCCTTGTCACAGCAGGGCCCAGGCCGTCTTCACTAGGGCAGCACTCCACCCGGCGGCCGTCCGCATCGAAGACCTTGAGGAGCATCACCGAAGCCCCGTCGTAGTCCAAGTGGATCGCGAAGACGCCCCTTGTCCTGCAAACCAGAGCAATCTCTCTCCAGCCCCGGGTCATGTAGACCTCGCTCGGGGCGACGACCGCGACCTCTGCCTCGGTCGCGAGGGTGCTGCAGCCGGCATGCTGCAGCCAGAGCTCCAGGGGCTCCCCCTGCGGGATGACAGAGGCGAAGAAGGGAGGAAGACGGATCCAAGACTGAAGAGGAATGGCGATGTGGAGAACGAACTCTAGGGAGGAGCCCTCGGTGTGGACCCCAGGGGGGACGACCCACACCTTCGTGACCCGTTGGCGCCGGCGGCGGCGCCGCCCGTGGCGGTCAGCATCAGCTCCTTTGGGGCCCTCGACGTGGGCGTACAATGGAAGCGGGAACCCCGGTGGCGCCCGCTCGCCCCAAGGCCTCGACACCACCTGAAGGGCCCCCTCATCCGGGCCATGGTGGACATGCCGTTTCTTCGGCGGAAGTGGGTCTGGCCCCTCTCGGGGAGCCTTTCCCTTCTCTGCCGACGAGAACCGGCGGATCGGAGCCATCGCAGCAAGACGGAGCAAGGATCGGGGATAAGGAGAAGCAAGGAGGGATGGACTGGAAGGATCGGCGCGCCAAATGTCAGATTTTGGGTTCCGGCAGACCCTTGAGGTTCAAACATTGGGGTGCACGCGGAGATTTCGCTTCCTACCTACCTGCACCACTCCGCCTCGCTAAGATCTAAGCTATGGAAAGAACAACACAAGGGACACAGGGTTTATACTGGTTCGGGCCGCCGTTGTGGTGTAATACCCTACTCCAGTGTGTGGTGTGGTGGATTGCCTCTTGGGCTGATGACGATGAATGATACAATGAAGAACAGCCTCGCGAGGGTCTGTTCTTGGCTGGGGCGATGAACTGCTGGAAGGAGTTTAGCCACCCTTTTCTCTCTCTCTCTCTCTCTCTTCTTAACCCCTCTGAACCCCTCTTCTTAATCCTTCCCCCCAAAGACCCCTCTCTTCTATGGGTGGCTGATCCTATTTATAGAGGCCCTGGTCCTCTTCCCAAATATCGAGCGGGAAGGGAGCCAATAATGGCGGGCTAATTTGAAGGGGGACAGCTAGTACTCGCTACCCTGACAAAAGTAGTCTTCGCCTGCACAAAGCTCTAGTGGTGACGCCGTCTTGGGCTCCACAATGACCTCCGTCTTGCGGTCTTCCTGGTCTTGATCTCATTGCACCGAAATGGCAACCTTTACCTGATGCCTCGGTACTCTGCGGCTGCGCTTGCCCCCTTTGCACCAAAGAGGAAAGGAGGACACTGCAGGGGCCGGCACCCGCCTGGCGCCCTTGGTCGTCATGGCTTGCGTCACGGGCACCTCGTGAGGTACCCCGCCTTGATTTCTCCGCCTCCTCACAAGCCAGCCTGATGAGGCCGTGCCTGAGGAAGCTCCGTGTCGTCCGCCCCGCGAGGCTTGGCCCCTCGCGAGGGTCTTGGGTCTGTGTTGATGAAGATGGGCCGTGCTGGGCGCCCCTTTGAGCCACGCCGTAGGCCGCAGGCAGGCAAGTCTGGGGACCCCCGTTCCCAGAACGCCGACATTGTTCCTCGAAGTGGAGATACTCGAAGATAAGCTCTATCTCCGACTTCGTAAATTGTCTCCTTGCGTTTAGAATCTGCATAACTCTTCTGTCTGGACTGGGATACCTTGATCCTATCGCGAATCAACTTCACCTTCTGTTCAGACTCTTTAATCAAGTCAGGTCCAAACAACTGGCGGTCTCCAACTTCGTCCCATGACAACGGTGTCCTGCACCTCCTTCCGTACAAGGCTTCGAAAGGGGCCATCTTTAAACTAGTTTGGTAACTGTTGTTGTAAGAGAACTCTGCATATGGCAAATTCTCGTCCCAACTAGATCCGTAATCTAGCGCACAAGCTCTCAGCATATCCTCCAAAATTTGATTGACTCTCTCGGCCTGTCCATCTGTCTATGGATGAAAAGCTGTACTGAATTCTAGCCTGGTTCCCAAAGTTTCGTGCAACTGCTTCCAGAACTTTCAGGTAAATTGGGTTCCTCTATCTGATACGGTACTCCTTGGAACTCCATGCAGACATACGATCCCGGTCATGTATATCTTTGCCAACTTAGCACTGGTATAGGTGGTCTTTACTGGGATGAAATGAGCTACTTTCATCAATCGATCGACTACAACCCAAATCGAGTCATAGCCTGAACGAGTCCTGGGTAATCCCATGATAAAATCCATGCCTAGCTTATCCCACTTCCATTCGGGTATCGACAAGGGTTGTAACAATCCTGCTGGCTTCTGATGCTCTGCCTTTACTCTCTGACATACATCACAAACTGCTACATACTCTGTAATATCCTTCCTCATTCCGGTCCACCAGAAAATATCCTTCACATCCAAGTACATCTTGGTATTTCCTAGGTGAATTGAATATGGTGAGTCATGTGCATCTTGCAAAATCAATTTCTTGATCTCCGGGTCATTGGGCACATAAACGCGGTCTTCAAACCATAGGGTGTCGTGCTCATCCTCACGAAATCCTTTAGCTTTTCCTTTGCTCAGTTTCTCCTTTATAGCGGCAATCTCTTTGTCAGTTTTCTGAGCTTCTCTGATTCTATCCATCAAAGTTGACTGAATCTCCAATGGTGCTACATAGCCTCTCAGAACTATTTCCACACATAGTTCACGAAGATTTTCTGCTAACTCCTTGGGTATTTCTCCCGTCATTACCGTATTGACATGGCTCTTACGGCTTAATGCGTCAGCTACTACATTAGCCTTTCCGGGGTGATAATGCAATTTCATATCATAATCCTTGATAAGCTCCAACCATCTCCTTTGTCTGAGATTCAACTCCTTCTGTGTGAAAATATACTTCAAACTCTTATGATTCGTATACACCTCCCAATGGTTTCCAATCAGAAAATGTCTCCAAGTCTTCAGTGCATGCACTATGGCTGCTAACTCCAAATCATGCGTAGCATAATTCAACTCATGAGGCTTAAGCTATCGTGAGGCATATGAAACAACTCTCCCTTCCTGCATAAGCATTGCTCCAAGTCCTCGACGTGAAGCGTCGCAATACACCTCATAATCCTTGGTCTGGTCTAGCAAAATCAACACTGGTGAAGTAACCAAATGTTTCTTCAACTCCTGGAAACTAGCCTCACATTCCTCTGTCCATATGAACTTGGTATCTTTCTTCAACAACTCCGTCATATGTTTCACAATCTTTGAGAAATTCTCAATAAATCTCCGGTAGTATCCTGCGAGTCCAAGAAAACTCCGGATCTCTCCAACTGTTGTGGGTGTTTCCCAATTGGTCACAGTAATAACCTTTGTGGGGTCAACTGCTATTCCTTCTCCGGATATAACGTGTCCGAGGAATCCTACTTCCTTCAACCAAAACTCACATTTGCTGAACTTGGCATATAATTGATGTTCTCTGAGCTTTCCAAGTACCAAACACAAATGCTCCTTATGTTCCTCTTCATTCTTTGAGTAAACCAGGATATCATCAATGAACACTACGACGAACTTATCCAAGAACTCCATAAACACCTTGTTCATCATGTTCAGAAAATAGGCAGGTGCATTAGTCAGACCAAATGACATAACGGTATACTCGTACAGCCCATACCTGGTGGTAAAAGCTGTCTTAGGAATATCCTGTTCTCGAATCTTCAACTGGTGGTATCCTGATCGCAGATCGATCTTGGAAAATACCTTAGCTCCTTGCAATCGATCAAACAGATCATTGATCATTGGTAGTGGGTACTTGTTCTTGATCGTTACTTCATTCAATCCTTGATAATCTACAACCATCCTTAATGATCCATCTTTCTTCTCCACCAGAAGTACTGGCGATCCCCAAGGCGAAGAGCTTGGGCAAATATATCCCTTATCCACTAACTCCTTAATATGCTTCTTAATTTCCACCAAATCCTTTGCTGGCATCCTATATGGTCTCTTTGATATTGGCCCTCTGCCTGGCAATAGCTCAATCAAAAACTCAATATCTCTATCCGGTGGCATGCGTGGCAACTCTTCTGGAAATACTTCAGGGAAATCCCTTACCACTGGTACTTCCTCCTGCACAACTCCTGTTAGGCAATTTACTTGAGTCCTCTTTGGCACATGCCGGGATACATACTTGATCCTTCTCCCTTCTGGGGTGGTAAGCAAAATTGACTTACTAGCACATTCAATATTCCCTTCATACTTTGATAACCAATCCATGCCTAATATCACATCCAATCCTTGAGATTCCAATACTATTAGGTCTGAGGGAAAAACATAGTTACCAATCCTTAATGGTAACCGATCACACCGTAGACTAGCCACATACTCTGCTCCAGGCGAGGTTACTAACATGGGTGACCTAAGGGCTTGGGTTGGTAGGTTATACTTATCCACAAATCCCCTTGAGATGTATGAATGCGATGCACCAGTATCAAAAAGAACGAGTGCAGTAAATGACTTAACCAAAAACTTACCTATTACTGCATCAGGCTGAGCTTCAACCTCCTCCATGCTAACGTGGTTCACCTGTCCCCTGTTGAAAGGGTTTGGCTTCTTCCCAGAACTTCCATTGCCATTTTGGCCTTCAGGACATTCATTGGCATAATGTTCGGTCTTCGGACACTTAAAACAAGTGACTTGGCTCAGGTCCTTCTTGGCTGCGGTTGAGGGGTTGGTGCGGTTCTGGCCGTTGCTTCCTCCATTGCCATTTCCATTCTTGGTGCCATTGTGATTGTGTGAGCTACCTCCTCCATGGGTATGCTGAAAATGTCCTCACGGTCTAGGGGTAAAACGTGGCTTCTGCTGAGCTCCTGAAGTGTACTTTCCTTGTCCATACTTCCTCTTGCGATTCTCAATTTGCTGCTGCTTGCCTTCAATCATAAGAGCACGATCTACCAACTCCTGGTAGTTGTTGAAGGTGGCTACCATCAACTGCATGCTCAACTCATCATTCAGTCCTTCCAGAAACTTCTCCTGCTTAGCTGCATCCGTAGCGACGTCATCTGGTGCATAACGTGCTAACTTACTAAATTCCTCCACGTACTGGCCAACTGTCTGTCCTCCTTGGCGCAAGTTGCGAAACTCACGCTTCTTCATGGCCATAGCTCCTGCTAAAACGTGTGCAGTATGAAAAGCCTGCTAAAACTGGTCCCATGTGACAGTGTCAACTGGGAAAGTGGCTGTGAAATTCTCCCACCATGATGCTGCGGGTCCTCCTAGCTGATGTGTGGCAAACTTCACCTTCTCCGCATCTGTGCATCCTGCTGTGGTCAACTCCCTAGCTGTCTTGCAGAGCCAATCATCTGCTACTATCGGCTCGGTGCTACTGGAAAACACCGGCGGATTCAGCCTAAGAAAACGGTCTAAGTGATCAACAGGTGGTGGTGGTGGGTTGTTGTTGTTGTTCCCTTGATTCTGATTCTGGACTAGCAACTGCATCAATGTGTTCTGCTGCTGGATCAATTGGGTGAGCTCCGGTGGAAAGGCAAATCCGCGGTCACATCTTGGAGGCATCTGAGGGTTTAGAAAATATGAGATATAAGAATAGAGGGGGTCTAAAGAGAAAACACTACCCATATGCACATGAGGCAAAAGCAAACAATTCACTTCAATCAATCAAACAAGGGCATACAATCAATCTAACTATCGCAAAAGTGCTCGAACTACTATATTTACATGGTGGACTAATACTACTGATGAGGTGGTCTACTAGAAATATTCTTCAGTTGCAGACTCCATGATATCTGCTCCAGCTTCATCAACATAGTCATCATCCTACTATCTGCTTCCGAGTCGGTGCCGTCGATGATGATGTAGTCTTTCAGGCTAATCTCCTGGGGTTCTTCGTCTTCATCTACTGGTGTAGGGCCTCCCATAAATATTCCAATCTTCTTGATTAGGTTGTCATTCTTCTCCACCAATACTTCAATTTCTTCTTCATAATCTTCACGTGTAGCCTTGAGTTCTTCCTCCAGTTCCTTGATTCTAGTCTTAGCCTTCTTCAGATCTATCATGTCGGCGCACATCTGGTTCTCCTGTCGTCGAATGTGTTGGTTTAACTCCTGGATAAAGGCTGCAATTGATCTATCCTTCCTGGTGCTGATCATCTCCCAGTGCTCATATCGGCGCCCACAAATCTGGTATATAGTATCCTTGAGATCCTTGCGGTAGACTTCTCCAATGCATCCCATGGCGATGTGAGCTGCCATGCTCTTTCCTAGACTCCAAGTTGGTGCATCAAAAGAACACTCTATGGGCTCGGTGACTGGCATGAACGTCCTTCCTGGAACTTGAACTTGAATCATCCAGTGCTCTTCTTCAGGTAAAGTGGCGTTGTAGGTTCCCATGAAGCTTGGTACTCCTATGTTCAGGTATCTAGTGACTTCCTTCAAGTGTCGTCCGAAGGGTGTATCTTCATCTGGCTGCGTGAACTTGTTCCTTGCATCCGCCATCCTAAAGAGTAGAAGAGATGAGAGGTCAGAAGAGAGGAGAGTGAAAAGTGATCTAGGTCTTTTAGCTTAGTGGTCGTGTCCTACAGTCAGCGTGTGCTCTGATACCATCTCTGTAGCGACCAGACCTCAAACGGTCTGATCTCTGTGCTCCAGTGTCATCCCTGGATCAGTAATGTTGACACCACACAGTACTCGGAGGATTTATAGTAGAGTAGCAATCACACACTTATTACATCGAGTGTCTCCATAGAGAACTTATTACAAATAAATATGGCTTAAGGCCATCTAATAACGATAACAGCGGAAGGCTTGGAAGATAAGTGAGTCCATCAACTCCAACGGCATCACTGAGTATAGAACCACGACCTAAAAACTCCTTAATCATCGTCTGAAAAGTCTGCAACATTAACGTTGCAGCCCGAAACAGGTCAGCACATGGAATATGCTGGCAAGGTAACACATAGAGAGTAATGGAATGAAACAGCTATACTATATGCATATTTGGCTGGTGGAAAGCTCTATGGTTACAGTTTTGCGTAAAGCCAATTTTTCCCTACTTCAAAGGAATAAATTTATTTGACTATCATGGTAGTTGTTAAACATTGAGAATGGTTGACAGCATTCTCAATCCCAATTAAGCATCATCGTTAAACATAACCCAACAAAATTAATTTAGAGTAACATGTTGAGATTCACATGATAATCCAGGTACTAGATACTCAAGATGTCCATAACCGGGGACACGGCTAACCATGATTAGTTTGTTACACTTTGCAGAGGTTTGCGCACTTTTCCCCACAAGACTCGATCGCCTCCGTTTGGTTTCTCGCACTACATGGTGTTTGAGAAGACGGATGACCGAGACGTAGTCTTTCAGAAGCGCTAGCACCTTACGATCGGGTAGACCGTACCACCTACATCCCCTACATATGCTAGTCTACCACTGTAAGAGTTCGCACGACTTAGTCAACTATGCTAGAGCCCATAATAGCTTGTGGCTGCACACGGAAGTTTCTAGTATGAATAGTCTCATGATCCCTTTGAGCCTCGGTGGCGGTCCAAAAGAAAACAGGCAAGTCCTAGAATACCCAGGTGCCTCAATCCACCCAGATGTGTGTTTAAGTTGCCACCATAGAAAAACCATTAATTAACAAAACTCACATCTGTCATGGATATCACTCACCCAATCCACGTCTACTAGCATAGCATGGCATAATAAGCAAACGTAGAAGTAACTCCCAAAGGTTTGATAATAACAGGTAATAGGTACTACCTCATCTACTTCCCATCCCACAATTTAATTAGATCCTAATCATGCAATGTGTGAGGATTGATCTAATGCAATAAAACTGGGTAGTAGAAAAGGTATGATCAAAGTGTTACTTGCCTTGCTGATGATCCGCGAAACCTAACGATTCGAAGTAACAGGCGGTGCACTCCGGGTATTCTATCATAGACAAACAAACAAGCATACAATAAGTACTCATCTAATGCACGGGTAAAAGTCAAATAAGAGATCCAACCAGAAGGTTCAACTTAAGAACTCCGGTTGGCAAAAAGAATCAAATCGAACGAAGCAGCGAAAGTCAAATGGCGAAAGAAAACAACTTCGTTCTAGTAATCTGGATCTAAGGCAAATTTTACAGTAGAAAAATCTTGTTTAAATTGGTTAAACGGATAGAGGGTTTCGAGACAAAACTCTAGGCGCTTGAATCGCCTGATTCCGATAAACGAGCGAAAAGTTATACTAAAACGAAAATCGGATCAGGAATCGCGATCAGAAAAATCGCGGATTTAATCCGAGAAAAAGAAAAAACGACGAACGCTCGCTAGAACGAACGGACAGATGAACGCTCGCTATTTAAATAAACCGGAAAAACTGATCTATTTAAAAAAACCGAAACTAAAAAAAACCGACGGAAAAACCAATCTAAATTTGTTTAAAAAAAGCGATGGCACGGAAGTCAAGGCGGCGGCGAACCTCGGTGGCGGTGGCGGGCAGCGGCGGCGGCGGCGCGGGCGGGCGGCGGCGGCGCAGGCGGGCAGCGGCGGCGGCGCGGGGCGGGAGCGGCGCGTGGGGCGGGGTTGGGCGGCGGCTAGGGTACCTCCCAGGGGGGCTGGGCCGGCTTTTAAAGCCTGCCGGGCTAGAGTCCCGGACGGACACGACCCGGCTAGGTCGATTCACTTTTTTTTTAATTATTTCGCTCGGAAGAAAAATAAAAAGAAATACTAAACGGACTCCAAAATTTTCGAAATAAATTTTCTCGGGCTTCTAAAATCAAGCCGCACAAGGTGAACATTTATTTGGGAACTAAATGCAATTTTGAAAAACGCACATTTTTCCTAAATTCAAATAAAACACCGAAAAACTCCGAAATAAAATCTTATTTGATTTTATTATTTGATCCTCAATATTTCTTTATTTTGGGAAAGTCATTTTATTCCCTCTCTCATATTTTTGTAATAGAAATAATTGATGATAAAATAAATAAAATCAAATGATCCTATTCTCAAAATTTGAGAAAACTCAAATATGAAAATAACGAAATCCCCAACTCTCTCCGTGGGTCATTGAGTTGCGTAGAATTTCTAGGATCAACCAAAATGCAAAATAAAATATGATATGCAATGATGATCTAATGTATAACATTCCAAATTGAGAATTTGGGATGTTACATGATATAACCAACATCAGCATGCCAAGTTAGAGCAAAGACCTCAGGGGGTAATTAGGAGTTGTCTTCTCCTTCTGAATCCCCCTCAGAACAGATATCTTCCTCTTCATTACATTCCGAAATGCATGGAGGGGGCTGCCTTTGCGCCTACCATGGAGCCACGTCTGCATGAAATTTTATTGCCACGCAAGGCTCGTCTCTTTTGCTCTACATGTTCAGTTCCATCGTCTACAATAACTGTCATGCATAGGAATAAAACATAGTGAGATTATGTAAGGAGTGCATGCAGAAATCCAGAGTGATGGTAGCAACCTATGGATAGACCCAAAACCAATAATAGTAGGCAGATAATGGATTCAGTTAAAAAATACAGATAATGGCTTCTTTACTATTTGTTTCCCACCCAACATGAAACTCATAGTAGACACCGAAGATTAACCAGATAGTAGATAGATACAATTGATAGTGGCCCCGATATGTACCCCACAACCATTTAAAAACTCAAGTTTCACCATTAGTTTGGAGCTGACTCAGAGTCTAATCGGTGAACAGGACGCTAAAGTAGCATGTAATATTAAGCGATGCATAACGTAAGCAGACACGAAAGAGTGCGACCTCTCTTGCGGACCCGTGTAGTCCTCGAGGTCATCTGCTCGGTTGATGATGGTAATGCAGTTTTCATGGATGCCAGCGGCGGGGAAGAAGATCTAAGGCGGCGAAAGACAGTCTGGAGGCCGGATCCCTGCTGTGATGGACCCTTCTATCATTGGAGCAGCTAAGCTGGGGTGGACGACGGCACAGCAGGAGCGGGACAAACCACGCAAGGTTTTCTTTGACAACTATCTATAAGAGAAGTAATTCTATAAGGGCTCGTTTGAATTGGAGGATTCCAACAATGCAGGGATAGGAAATAGACAGGAATAGGATAGGAATGCACATGCAAAATAGAGAATTTAAAAACACAGGATTTCTGCCATTCTGGTTGTTTGATTCACAAGAATTGGAAGATCACAGGATGCAAAGAAGCATGGTGAGATTAAGTCAAACCACAAGAAAATGTACGGTTATAATGCTATTATGCTACTATCTCTTAGTCTTGTGCTTCATGAATAGGAATTTAAAAAGGAGGACAAGTGAAAATTAAAATTCCTACGTTTTTTCTTTCAAGGAGACACTAAAGGAACAAATCCGTGTGCTTAGTGGACAATATATATAACATGTAGAGTAAAAAAGAGATGCAACAAGTGTACAACCTCTTTGGCGAAGCCATGTCGATCTTAGCGTGATTGGGTTGGCCGGTGAGGATGCTCTGGCTGACTTTGCTGTCGGAGGAGGGGAAGAAGATCTTAGGCGTCTGGAGATGGAGCCTGAGGTACTGCTCCGCTGTGATGGAGGGTTTCATTGTTGGAGCAGCTCCGGTGAGTTGTACGACGCCGAGGTTGAAGCAGGACAAGAGAGACAACGAACAACGTTAACCTGAGTGGAATTCTAATAGCATCTCCAATACATGACGTAAAATACATAACCACAAAGTGCTAGATGTAAAATACATCAGCCGCTCATCTCCGAACTTAACTGTCGAAACTGAACTTAACTGTCGAAACTGAATTTAACTGTCGAAACTGAATTTTGCTGTCGAAACTGAATTTTGCTGTCGAAACTGAACGCACTAGCAAGGTGAGGCTACACGTCGGTTGACTGACTTTTTCATCTTTGGTCAGTCGATTTTGCAGCCGTTGGATACGAAATCAAGGGCCTGCGGTTCATCTTCAACCTCCACCCCCTGAGCCGCCAGCCACCACCGGCCAAATAGCAGCCCCCCGCCGCTTGCGGACGGTGGTGTGCCGCCCCGCCCGCCCCGAAAACACTCCCCTCCGCCGGTCCGCCGCCGCCCCGGCCATCGCTCTAGGCCCCCCCTGTGCCGAGCTTTTTCTCCGGCGATCCCCACGCCACTGCCCCACCAACACCCGCCACCGCCGGCGACCACCGCCCCCATCCTGAACCCTAAGTTAGATAGTGGGGTACCTCTCCGGCGAGCCCCCTCCCTGCTGCGGCTGGTTCTTCCTTCACCCCGGCGAGCCCCCCCCACCCCCTGAAAATCGACTGACCCAAAAGTCGATTCAGTCGACTGAAGTGTAGCTAAATCGGAGCAGCATCGCAAGCAAGAGCAAGAGCGAGAGCAGCAGCGCGAGCAAGAGCAATAGCAAGAGCAGGCCAGACAGGGGACTGAGAGCAAGAGCAGAGAAGCAGCGAGAGCGAGAGCTAAAGCAGCAGCAGCTCCTACTGATGTGGACACCGCCGTCGAGGGAGCGACGTCGTGGAGGAAGTGGCCGGAGACGCTGCCGTGGATGGAGCCGCGCCATGTCGGCTCGGGACCGAGCGCCGGCAGCACCATGAGATCAAATCAAGAAGAAAATCCGGCGATTAGTGTACAACCTCTTTGGTGGCGCCGATTAGGCCGCAGCTTTATCCGAGGAAACGGTGATGACGATGCTCTTCCGGTGGTGCAGGTGAAGACGGCGGTGTGGGAATGGAGGTGGCACGAAAGACGAGGGGAACATCGGGGCAGCTCCTTGGAGGTGGAGGATGGGGTGGCTAAACCGGCGGGACGATGAGATCGACGACGGATCCTCATCCGGTACGGTGGATGCGGGACGTCGAGGTGTTGCTGTGGACGACGTCGTCGGGGAAGAGGATCCGGCTGGGTGGTGGATGGAGCAGGGTGTGGGGTTTCGTCGCGGGTTTTCACGGCCTCGGTGTACGAATGGGTGGGCGGATGGGATGGCAGTGGGGAACCATGGCTTAGAGACGCGCCTGTCCCAAATGTGGGGTAAGTTACGAAAGTACCCCCACCGATTTGAGGCGGTTCTTTCGATTCAGGGGTACCACGGGCATTTCGCGTGTCGGGATTTCATAGGAGGTGGGAGTTTTCGTGTGCGTTGTAATTTCGGAATAGCAAGGCGCGGGTTGAGATGGAGGGAGTTGTCGGAGCACAACGAGACAAAGATATATCTTAAATATTTCGGGCTAACAAGGCGCGGGTTGAAATTTCCGGACAAGCCTAACATGTTCTGTACCAAATCAATGCGCACTACAAATGTCATTCAAAACATTGAATTCATGTTATGTTCAATTAAAATATGTCGCTACGTGTATAATGCATGCAACCTACTACTCAAATGAATGTTTTAGTGCATTCCAAACGTATATACTACCGCTTCAATGTCACGACCGGTTCTCCGGACATAAATTTCCAAAAAAAGACCGTCGTGCTCATCAGCCCCAGGATTACTGTTAGCTGATGAGGCTCCACTTGATACAGAAATTCCAAGCAAAGTACAACATATGTAGCACAAGACCATTCTGGCCTGTGAGTACAACAAATGGTTTTCTAGTGGTCGATGGCGGAAGAGGTTTGTGAATCATCAGTGTATGGGACTCCATTTCCCACGGGAACAGCTGACCAGGTTAACTCCTATCTTCGCGAGGCTGCTATCACAGTTGCTTAGTTCTCGAGGATGTCAATCGCCACGCTCCTCTCCAAGCAAGAAATCTGGCCAAGACAATAGCCAGGGACAAGCCAGTGAGTACTTTGAATGTACTCGCAAACATTAGGAACACAGGTATAATATAATTGATAATCATGCACGGAAAAATTCTATGATCACATCGTCAGTCATAAATAAAATATCTTTTATGCATGCAAGCAGGTTATTTTCATGCAACATGAATAAGCAATAATAGAGTGGGAATAAAATACCGCAGTCGGGCGTCTGAGCGACACCACGTAAAGGGGCTTTAAAAGAAATGCCACAGTCGGGCGTCTGAGCGACACCACATAAAGGGCTTTAAAAGAAATGCCGCAGTCGGGCGTCTGAGCGACACCACGTAAAGGGCTTTAAAAGAAATGCCACAGTCGGGCGTCTGAGCGACACCACGTAAAGGGGCTTTAAAAGAAATGCCACAGTCGGGCGTCTGAGCGACACCACATAAAGGGCTTTAAAAGAAATGCCACAGTCGAGCGTTCTGGTGTAACAATCTCTCCTCCGAAGACCGACACTAAGACCAACACTTGACCCATCCCAGACTGTAATCCTTAACCATGGACACGACTATTCGAATAGGTTTTAATCTCTGCAGAGGGTGTACTCTTTACCCACGAGTAACGGATTCCTTTAGTCCATCGGGACTAATTCCGTCTACGGTCTTTTAGTTGAAAACACGCCTAACTTACACACACCAGCTTAACTCACCGGTGTCTGGAATCACCCACGACACCTGTTAAGCAAAACTCTAAGTGGGGAGGCTACAACCTCGCGTAGCATGGGATCAAATTTATATCGCGCGCTCTAAGGGGTGGCCTCCCCTCTCGGTCTCAACCGGAAACACCCATGCCACCGGACCAGGTGGCATGCTTACCGGCTACAACCGATATCTTCCACCATGGCCTCTCTGTACGGTGTGTGCTTGAAAGGGGTTGACGACTTACTGAACCATACCCTACCTGCGGCAGGGACAAGTGGTAGTACATAGCAAGTATGGGGGTTACTGGAAACAAGACTCGGTCTACGGTCGACTCAGGAGGTTTATAAATTCCTTGCATGACCTGTAACAAATATATTTCAATCAACAAAATCACCACTCAATATACCTTACCATGCCATACCGGACATAACCGTCCCGACGGGGACCGGCGACAAGCTCCCGCCTACCCAAGGCCGAGGCTTTCCCGGATTCCTTTCCGGCATGCATGCAAGGCACATGAGGATGATTACCATCACAATAATATTCATTCCCAACAGCAAGGAAATCACTAACATGCTTCCATGCAAATGATCATGTCACATGAAATAACAAGTCCTTCGAAATAAGGTGGTGTTATAAACGTGTCAAATAACACACCAAAAACATTATGCCAGGGTTCAGAATGCTTGCCTTTAAGTTGTGGAGGGGTGGGGGTGCTCTCCAAAATTTTTGAAAGTTTCTTCTCTCTCTCCAAAAATCCTATTTAAAATATATTTGAATTAACACACATTTCAAAAACAGTACAAAAAAGTTGTTTGGAAAATTTTCAAATAAATCTTAAAATAAACTAGACCAAATTTGAGGAAGGTAGGAAAAGGAATCAACTCATTTGGAGTTATATTTAAAAAGTTATAGACAGTCAAAGCTGTGGTCAAAATCTGTTTTTAATAAAATCAGGAAAAGGAAAACGTTTCAAACGAGATTACGCTTTCGGTGCAGAGAAAACGTATTTGCGTCCTTTACGCCTCCACTTAACCACGTGGACCGGCGCTGGGTCTCTGATGGTGGGCCCGCCTGGCCCACTGGTCAGGTTTGACCAGTCGCCCGCGTCGTCTCCCTCCTCTGCCCGAGTGGAGCGGGGCTCCGGCGATC
This sequence comes from Triticum urartu, assembly GCF_003073215.2. NCBI lineage: Eukaryota > Viridiplantae > Streptophyta > Magnoliopsida > Poales > Poaceae > Triticum > Triticum urartu. The sequence continues at coordinate 401,613,156 of NC_053024.1, forward strand.
ATCGCCGGCGAACGGTGGCTCCGTTCGGAAAGCTGAGGCCACCAGCGGATTCAGGGGGCCGATGTGGTCACTCCGGTAGTCATAGGGTCGTCGGAGGTGGAGGAAATCGCCGGTGGCGAGCTCCGCGGCGGAGGGAAGCTTCGGTGGTAAAGTGGTTTTGAGGCGGCGGTGGTTCCCGATCAAAATCGAGTAGGGGGAAGGGTTCACGGGAGGATGAGGAGGTTTCTGGCGAAGAGAACGGAGAGGGGGAGGCTCTGAAGGCACCGGCAGGGCCTGGGCAGTGGCGGTGGCTGCAGTCGCCGGAGATGAGGAAGGAGGCCTCCCCGGGTCGATTGGCTGCCAAAGGGGGTCCTCGGGAGGTGGCTTGGGACTGCCTGCGTGCGGAGATGAGCTCGGGGCTCCTTATATAGGCGAGTCGAGGCGGTTCAGCGGCGGCCGCGGATGACCTCGTCGGCGACCGTCTTTCTGTAGCTGCAGGGCATCGTGGCGGCGACGAGCGCTAGTGGACATGGCTGCGGATGAGCTCGCGCTGCTCCAGGGGCCAGGTGGCGAGCGGGAGGGGCTTGGGCGGCGCTGCCCGTGGCTGGAGCCACTGCGGACGCCGGTGTGCCGCCAAGAATGCCCTGGCGGCGGCGCTGTAGCGTGCCAGGGTGGCTTGGCGCGATGCTGCGAGGCGGGGAGTGCGTGGCGAGGTGCTGCCGTGTGGGCCAAAGCCAGGGGGGCCAGCGTGTCGGCTCGGGCGCGGCATCGTGCAATACGCGCGCTCTGGGCGCGTCCAGTGCACGCACGGGAGATGTTCGACACAATGCCGCGGCATGCTACAGGTCGCAGGTGAGGTTGGGGTTTACCAGATCGAGGTTAGGAGCAACTGGGAGTCTAGTGGACATGCTAGTTTGATCAGAGGTGCAAGCTCACAGTAAAATGCCAAAACTCATGTCAAAACTGGTCATGCCTACAGGGTGCTCGATAGAATGCCACATGCACCTAGGCAACTCTTGGGGTGGCCAAAACTTCTAGATTGGGGTCTCTTCAGATGTACAAGAGGGTGGTGGGGTTAGTTGGTCAAATGCAGCAACTTGTTAGTGCAAGTTTTACAAAACTTCAATTCTGGACAGGAAATAAATAGCATTATTTCATGAACCAAAAATGATCCAAAAGGTGCATGCTCCTGGACTTAAGGGTTTAACATGGAGGACTACAAGTAGGAGAAATAATCAAGGGTTAAAGAGCAAGCAAAAATATGGTTGATGTACAAACCATCAAGTTGGTCCAAAATGAAAATGAGGTTGATTCACTCAAATTTTTCAAAGGACAACACAAGGTTTTTGCATAATGTGGAATCTTAGGCCATTACCATCATCCCATAATTTTGGTGGAGGCTATAAAGAAATATTTAAATGGGTTGTAGTGCAAATTGCACTATGGACCAGAGAAGGAAAATTGAGTGTAGAGCTCAAAATATTTCATAAAATAAAGATGTTTTTGCACAAAAGTTATTGAATAACATTACATGACATCTCCAAATTTTTGTGAGAATTTTAAGTGAATTTATCAAATGGTTGTAGTTCAAATATGGCCATTTAACCTTGAAAAACCATTTTCAAGAAAGTAAAGATCAAGCAACTTAATTATTTAATTAGTTATATTAAATAAGGAAAAATTTCTCTTGAGAGATTAAATATGTCCAATGACATATTTGAAAAGTTTCTCTTTGGGAAAAACTCATCATAACAGGGAAGGAAAGGATTTAAAAATCAAAATGGAGCTCAGATATTCAAAGTTTTAATACCTGGCAGAATTTTTAATTCATTAAAACAAGGCCAAATTTTTGGGGTGTCACACATATAACCGCTTATATGAACTAAATTTGAATTCGTTTCTCTATTTGAATAAGATCTACAGTAATGATTGTTGTGAAGTCAAAGCATTTGAATTCGTTTCTCTGTTTTAATAAGATCTACAATCATCATTATTGTCAAGTTAAACCATCGTTTGTGTATTATCTTCACAGCACACCACATGATTAGTCTCGAGTTACATATGAACTATGTGTACTATATGAACTCGAACTAGATTTTTTGAATCCACTTTATTTTGATTTCAAGTCACATTACATTTCTAGCTCTAGCTAGATCTTCATAATCTAAACCATGTCTCATATGTATAATGTGTTTATCACATTATGTATGGTGCCCCGCCCCCTACGCCTACAAGTATTTAGATGTGAGTTGCAAACACCACACATTACCACAAATTCAAATAAAATGTGAGAATGTTCGATATATAGTATTGTTTAGATTGTTCGATATTTAGTTGTAAGCTGCAAACGCCACACATTATCACAAATTCAAATAAAATGTGAGATTGTTTGATGTATAGTATGGTTTAGATTGTTCGGCATTTAGCTGTGAGTTGCAAACGCCATGCATTATCACATTATGGTATAACATGTGCACAGCACGTGTATCACCGCTATATTCATGCATGCAATGTTTAAAACACTATGATCTCCTATTCAAATATATGAATCCGCTTTCATATCAAATTATGATCTTTGTTAGTCTCTTACACCCACACAATCCTCTAACCTTTGTAGCTACCACTAACTTTCTCTCGTGCATGCACACGCCCTCCTCGCCCTCCCCCTCCCTCGGCATTCTATCCACCGGGCACATTCATTTTTTTTCTTTAGGTCTTCTCCCAGAGTCTCCACAACTCCTTTCCGACACACACCGATCGATAAACCTCTCCAGCGATGCCTGCCTACAACATACACACACACCTTCAATCTCCTCCTTTATGTGTCCTTGCCTCGTGTCTCTCATACGGTCAGACACACATGTAAACTCTCGCCCCTCTTTTCATCGATCTCACAACCGCACACTCCTCCCCGTATCTAGCTAGTAGTTGGGCCTCTCGCACCACCTCCTAGCTCCATTCTCTCTGTCTATCCGTCTCGCTGGGCCTTATTTGCCTCTAACAAATGGACGTACACCGACCGATCTCTCGCTATACATATAGCTAGCTAGGTCCTTATAACTCGTTTTTACCCACACGTCAATCGATCTACCTCATTAGTTGTGTCTCTCCCTTCCTCTGACAAACAACAATTGATCTACCGATCTAGTTAGGTTTGCTTACCAAACACATGGTTCCCCTTCATCATCCATGGATGCGTCCCGACAGATCTATCACGCACAGGCACACACAGAAACACATCCCCACTCTTATTGATAACATTGCAGTTCCACCCTCAGTTTGTCTAGTAGGCCTCTCCCACCATCTTCGAGAAGCAACTCCATCACCCATCCAACACTCTACCCCTCTCCCTCCCTCCCTCTCTCTCTCTCTCTCTCCTCCCATCATATTTCCCGTCCTTCAGTTATGTATGGATGTCGACCGATCTCCCTCAAGACATAGCTGGGTCTCTCCTTCTCACCCACCACTATCCTCTCTTCGACTCTATCGATAGCTATGACCCCTCCCTCTCTTCTCGTGGATTGCCCGACCCTCTATGTATGATATGGATAGGCCTCCATTTCACACACATTGCATGCAAAATTTTGTTTGAGATGTCATCGACACATATTCCCACAAATAATTCACAAAATCAACCCCCACCCACCCCCACCCCAAAACAAAAAACACTCACGAACGCGGTTTGTATCTCTCACACACACCCACGTAGGTGGGGGACATGCACGAAGAGAAGAGGTGCATGCACGGCGCACGTACTCCCGTCTCTTTCCCAACCACACCCGCGCGGGTACACGGTGGAGCTCATTTCTGTACGAAAAAGGCAGCCCACGTGGTAATTTGGCACGTGTACTGGTTGTCCACTTGGTGGAGGGAGGATCGTCTACCACGGGTGAACAAACAAATTGCGACTTGACGTGTTATGTTAAAAAAAGAGGCAAACCATGTGGGCCTACCTTAGAGGCAAGGCTCTATACACTAGTACTTTTGATGTGTCCCGTCAACTCGCAGAACGAGGAGAAGCTTGCTTAGTACGCCGTCTCCCCCCGTTCCTAAATATAAGTCTTTGTAGAGATTTCACCATGAACCACATGTAGATGTATATAGATGCATTTTAAGTGTAGATTCATTCATTTTGTTCCGTATGTAGTGGAATCTCTACAAAGACTTATCTACTAGTAATAGCTAGCCTCCACTACTAGGAATTCTCTATCCTCTCCTTGGGCCGCATCATCAAAAATGATGTAGCCGTTAGATGAAGTAAATCAGTCCATAATACCCATCTGATCGAGACGTTGAGAGGCTCTGCACTAAGCCACATGCAAGCATGCAGAAATACCGTGGCACATGCATGTGAGTGGGTTTTAAATCACATCAACATGTATGCATGCAAGCATGCACCGGTAGCATGCATGTAAGTGAGCTTTTAAGTCCCATCAACATGTCAAAAAGAAAAATATAATCCCATTATGCAGTAGGAGTTCACTGATCTTTTTTCCTTACGTGGGATGATCTAAATGATGATGGGAGTTTATTTAGTTTGGCTACCACATTTGTCATGCGGTTATAGAGTTTTTTTTAGTTCTATGAAATCGATAATTTTGCGCAGAGAGATATACGGCTGTTCCGCAGCAACGGGCGGGGACTCATCTAGTATTATTTAGGAACGGAGGGAGTACTATGTAAAGAGTTAGGTGTCGCACGGTGATAGTGTGAGGTGGGCCATGTAATCACTGAGCCTGCGTGTTTTCACTGCTCTTGCACGCCTCCGCTGTAAGAATGGAGAAAATTGTAATCTAGTAGCAGTACCTCCTTTCGCCGAAAGCGTGGGACATCCAACAGTCCTACCACCTCAGTAATAAAGACCAATGAGCCGTCAAATCACATAGACCCAGTAGTAAGTTGGACGGACGAAGCAACCATCACTCTTGTGCCAGTGAGACGCCGCGTCCGCTCTACCCGGGGATGAATGTGGCACTGATTCTTTGGAGCGGCGCTGACCGTTTCGGGTGGGAAGTGCGCGCGGGCGATGGAGGGGCTTTGGGTGGGCCAGGCTAGTCAGGAGCGGGCGTGGCAGCTGTCCGCATGTCCCTACCGGACACGCCCGGAAACGAGAGGATGCATCGACTCTCGCGGCTAAAATCATACACTACACAACATCTCTCTGTAGGAGTAGGTCAATCTGTCGCTCTCTCTAACACACACATGCTGTCAAACACACACACACACGCACACGCACGCACCTTGGTTCTGTTGCACCTTCTAACATGACTTATTACACCTAGACGGAGGGAGTAGTAAGTATATGAGATACGGTGGCACACTGACTTAAGTCGAATACAAGTGCCCAACATTTGTGTGCATGTTATAATAAGGATTCACTTAAAATAGTACGTGAGCGAACAGAGGGATCAATTGGACAGTGTTCCCGAGCAGTAGCGAGATGTGTGAGGTAAGATACACCGCTGGCGCTTTTAATTTTTCTTATTAATTTGTTTGTTTCACCCTCTGACTGGTGGGACCCAACGTACTACGTGGAGAGAGGTAAGGTGACTAAGGCTGCATTATTTCTGCACCACTGTGGATAGTCTTACCACCAAAGCCACATGACATGATTATGATTGAAATCCCAATGACTCCCACACACACACACACACAAAAACACGGCATGCTTGTCACACGATTGCAGGAATGTATAAAAGGTTATTTCCCTCTCGTTGAACATAACGGGAGGGTTGTGTAGCTGGTTAGCCTTTTCGCTCATCAAACTTGAGGTCTCGGGTTCGATAACTACACTTGAGCATAATTTGTGCCAGGAGGATTCTTTGACTGGTCAAAATGTTTTCTAGGGTTTGCATGCTTCACACTCTCTCTCCAGTATATATATACACGCTGGAGCCTCAACGCTTGTAGTTGCTCTCTTCACACGCCTCTCTCTCCCCTCACTGCTGCTCAAAGAGCTGGCAGGATCCGTCAACCGGGTAGGGAAGGAGGCTTAACGTTGTCGCCGTCAGCGAGGGACTACTAGCGCAGCTGTTCACTTTCCACCCAGCGGCGGCGCGGGAGGGCCTCCGACCCCTTCTTCTTTGCTGTCGTCCCGTCGCCCACCGAACCACGCCCCAAGAACTTTAAGGTATAATTTACTTACTCCACATGCATTGCTCTAGCTGCATGTATACCATGAATCTAGGACGTGGTTCAAAGAGGAAAGGAGTGGGGGAAAGTAGTGGGAAAAGTTGTATATAGCATGAATCTAGGACGTGGTTCAAAGAGGAAATGAAGGGGAAAAGTTGTATAGCATGAATCTAGGACGTGGTTCAAAGAGGAAAGGAATGGAGGAAAGTAGTGGGGAAAGTTGTATCGCATAAATCTAGGACGTGGTTCAAAGAGGAAAGGAAGGGGCGAAAGTACTAGTTCAAAAAGGAAAGGAAGGGACAAGGCTGTAGAGTTTGAGCAGGACTAGATTTGCTGCGCTCACATAGGGAAAGGTGTCTAAAGATAACAAAACTGGGACCAACACATATGCTCCTTGGTTGTTTGTTCTTTGTTGCAACAGACTGTGCATGACCATAGTACATCGGTAGATGCACATGGTGCTGGTGCGTCCACTGTCCCGTGCAACTCATTAGCTGTTGTTAATCTAAGGCCCTGTTCGGTTAAAAACTCCCTAGTCCCTACCTGCTTGGTTCCAAGGACTAAACATGGACTAAAGGTTATTAAATGACATGCTAAAAGACGATGTTACCCCTAGTAATGAACTAATAGAGAAAAGTTGCGATGCGTGGCAGGGGCAACTGTTGGAAAAAGTCCCAAAAAGACTCCCTCGGGGTCTTCTTTCTTTAGTCCCAAATGCCCACTTTTAGTCCCAAAAAGTCCCTCCTTTTTGGTTTAGATGGGACTGACACAGAGTTTTTTTAGTCCCTACACCAAAATGTCCATGTAAACAAACACCCTCTAATAATGCTGCTGGAAAATTGATGCAATGCCACAGTTAAAAGCAAATTACATGTTTAACAAATTTTATTGTTAATATAATCTCTATGTTAATATTTATCAATGCCACCATTTGAGAAAATGCTACTGTCTTGCGTTCTTCCCATTTAGATACGGTAGATGCATCTTTTTGTTGGCTTTTGTGTCATCCACCGTTATTGACCACTAATTGTTTTCTTTGCACCTCTGTGTAAACAGGGTTATCTACTTCACCTCGATGCCATTGTGACCTTTTGTTGCACTACACAAAACACTTTTGTTTTAAGAGTGCTTTGTGCAGTTCAACCAAAATGTCACACCGACAACGTTGCTTGACTGCTTATCTTAGTGGAACTGCACAAGAGGAGATCTTACTTCCTATCCATTAAGGCGAATTTGGTTCAGATCTTTTTCTTGTGAGTTGTTTGAATTCTGCATCATGAGAGGTCAGTACTAGCCTTCTTTCACATGATTCTGCAGTGTGCTTTCATATGCTGTGCTACTCTTACGATAATGTTGCTTAATTTTAGTGAACTGCACAAATGGAGACAAGACTTCCAATCTGTATGTGCACCGTAATATCCCATTGAGGTAAGATAAGGATATTTCACAACTGCTGGCCTGTATTTTGCCAATTTCATCAGAAAATTAAGTTTAGTACTATACTTGTGCTCCCTAATTGACATGCCAAATCTTACATTGAAGCCGAAGCTTGTCTGTTATTGAACCAAGTGATGAAGGGGAAGAACAAGCGGAAGAAAAACAAAAATCAACTCCTGGTGCTATAATGAAGCACTGGAACTGTGATGACACAAGTAATGATATAGTTTTGCATCTTAATTTACTGCTATGGCTGGGACGAGCAATTGTTTTGCCACTGATTTGATGCCACTCTTAATGTAATATGTAATTATCTCAACTTGTGCAAACAGGGATCTTCTTTGAAGATACCATATATTTTAGTGGAACTACACAAGAAGATGTTGGAAACATTAAACTAATCGAGGAGTATATAGTAAGCATGGCCACCACCGTAGATAGCAACAGATGGTTCCGGAGAAGTGCTTCATCTGTATGCTCTACACAATAAGCCTCCTGACAAAGGTTGGTACTCGCCCACTAATTTCATCCATATGATTGAGCTTTGTCATCTCTATTGGTGTTGTGCTACTGTTTAGATACTATCATGAAAAAGTGGCATTGTTCTTGAGAAGTGCTTCATCTGTGTTGTTTTAAATATTTCCTTTCCTTTTTTTCAAGAAAACAGGGATGCTAGCATTTAGTAGTCCTCTTATCTTTGCACAACAGGATCATCTTCCTCTGAAGAAGAATATGGAGTACGTGAAGTGACTAGTTCCGATTATTCCAGGATGAAGAAGCCAGGTTTATCTTCTCATCAGAAGGAGCAGTTGAAGGATGGTTACATTACTCCCCACAAGACCAAACTAACTTCAGCTCAGAAGGACTGACAAATCTCCAACTTTTTGCTGTGATGCGCGAGTACAATGTTGTTCTATGATTCTTTCTGGTGAGTTCCATTTTTCTAAAAGTGTTCTCTACATGGACCATGTATGTGCCTATTGAAACTGTCAATTCATAGTACAGTTTGCTTTATACTAATCACTTTTTTGTATTTGTGCAAACAGGGGTGCTCAGCTTGATTTCAATGGGAACTGCACAAAATGTTCATGAATACATCGAATCATTCATTTCCACCACAAGAAAGGTGGTGCCGATAAGTTCAAGGCATTGCAACATATAAGGGCGAAATCATACAAACTACGTGCGAATTTGGTTGATTTTGGTGGAACTGCACAAAAAGAACAACTAGTTTATTTAGCACGAGGTGCCATGTCAATGTCCGAACTGATGGCAAACCCTACCCATTCCACAATCATAGGCATTTGATATTTTGGAATGGGACAACCTTGTCAAATTTTTCTCATTGATTTTTAGCAAGACATGCGTTTGATATTTTCGAATGGGACGCCCTTTACTGTCAGCAGCATCGATCAATTTTTTCTTTATTCTTTAGTTGTGAAGTAAATATTGCCTCTGACATGTGAGTCACTAAGATGCATAATAATCGATTGTTTTGAATGTTCTCTATGAATTACCAGGCATGTGTGTTTGAGTGCAATGTACAGAAACGCTAAAAAGCTTCTCAAACTCTGTGTACTCCTTCTGTTCCTTTTTACTTCGCACATTGTGCAAGTGCATACTTTTTTGTATAAGATTGGTCAAAGTAGAGATACTTTGATTGCAGACAAAACTTGTATGCAGACTAGAAAGGACCGGAGGGAGTACATGTGAAACTGCTGCAAACGAGGTGATCACCCTGGGAATACTGCTAGTACGTATTGTTTTGCATGTTCATCCAATGCCAGTGATACAGGAATTCAAACTAATCGAAATAAATTCATTCATACATGGTCGGATTTCATATAAACATGCCAGATTTCATTACATTTCATACATTCTCCAACTAAAAAGGGGTGCGCTGGAGGTATAATTAATTAACCGAAGCTACCCACCTGTGTCCCGCTGAGCCAAACAGAAGCTTCAGTAACTTAACTACAGGTGTAGTTACGTAACTGACGTGTGGCCTATTGGGCCCACGTGTCAGTCAGCCAACTGCACCAGTAGTTAAGTAGAAGCAGCGTTCTTCTCCAGCGCAGCTCTCCGACTCCACGTCGCCGCCAAGAAGCTAACCGGCCATCAATGGTCAACCCGCCTAGCTTGGCTTCAACCGAAGGGTAGCAGTGGTGGCCTTACTTGGACCCGAGCGGCGGCGACCTACCGTGTTCTACTCTTCCTTGTTTTCTGTGTGGCACGGCCTCGTTGGCAGCGGGGCGGGGCCTCGGCGGAGCCGGCGATGTCCTCTGCCTCATTGTTGGCGGGGCGGGGCCTCGGCGGAGCCGGCGATGTCCTCTGCCTCGTTGTTGGCGGGGCGGGGCCTTGGCGGAGCCGGCGGTGTCCTCTGCCTCGTTGTTGGTGCCGCGGGGCCTCGGCAGAGTAGGGCCTTGTCGACGCCAGCGAAGCAGGGACTCGTCGGAGCCGGCATTGTCCTCTGCCTCGTCCTTGGTCTCGCCAAACAGCGCCTCACCCGCTTCATCGCCCTCTTTGCTAGCCTCTTTGTAGGCGGACGCAGCCTCTGCCACCTGCATGTGGTACTGCTAGCACTCGAGGCGGCCCTTACGGGCAGAGCGGTATGAGTCGAGCAGCGCCTCCTGCTCTGCCCGCTCCACGGCGATCTGCTCCTCCGCCTGCAGGTGCTCCTTGAGGAGATGGTGGTTGTAGGCGGTGTCGGCCTGCACCTGCCGGAACTGCTCCTCACGCATCTGCCTCACCCTGTCCATATATTGGGCACGGGCCTCGCCGATGGTCATGGTGCAATGCACCGGCGAGGACGGCGTGGAGGAGGGGGTTGGTGCCGGATCATCACCTACCATGTTCTCCATTGGGACGTTGTCGTCCTCCGGCTGCCAGTCGGCCAGCCGGTCGGCATCAATGGCTGCCATTTCCTTGTGGTCCTCGTCCGCCCATCCCGAAGAGCGCTGGAGCGCGAGGAAGCCATGGTGGGCAGTAGTGGTGTGGAGAGGAGAAAGGGAACGGATGCGGATGACTGCAGCTATGGCCGGCGCAGCAGTTTATATAGCAATGGTGGGCGGGTGGAGGGACGGACGTGTGGCGCTGGAGTAGCCGCCTCGGCAACCGCGTCTCATTAATGCGGGCGGCAGACGGACGGATGGACGGCACTTGTGTCGTTTGAAGGCGGAGCAATCGCCTGCACGGGGAAGCGGGGAGGGCGGCACTGACTGTTTCGGGCGGAAAGTGCGCGCGGGCGAGGAGATGACTTTACTTGGCGAGGATGACAATTGGGACCCACCAGGTCCATAGCCTCACGTACGCAAGTGCCTCCTTATTATATATATATACATATATATAACTATAATTTATTTTGCTTCCTCCAGGTTTCCTGACATCACAGTCCCACACCATTGTCAACCTATGTAGTACTCCCTCCTTTCCGGTTTATAGGGCTTATCTCAAAATTTTAGTTTTTCCATTTTATAAGGCTCAATTTGGTTGTTCCCCATCACATGTTCAGACTTCAAGGTGCATTAAATCATTGCATGCAAGTATTAAGAGAAAACTGACCAATGCATGCACTTTATGCATGCATGCATTGCAATTAATGCATTCGTAAACATAATTTTTTGAGGAAAACAAGAGCATTAATTGGGTGCTTTTGCAAACTACAAAGAATATTCCACCACTCATCATCTACCTTGGTTGGTGAGATTTTTGAATTGAGGGAGTAGTCAATAAACGAGAGAATTGCACAAGAAGCAGCCGACAGCTGGGACCAAGCAGCTCAAGCAGTATTTGTGTTTTTGAGGTGTGAGCACTGCAGAGTTTTTCGATGTTTAGCCCAGATATTAATTTTTCTCCTCTGAACAACAACGAAAACATCGCTGCAGGTATTAACTGGGTGGGCCGTGGCCCGTCTAGCCCAGGCCAGATATCCAGCCCAGATATTAATTTTTTTCAAGCTGAATATGGCTAGCCCAGCTATACGTTTTTATAGGAATACCCAGGCAAGGTCAAGTTGTTATTCTCCGCCCCGCTGGGCTGCAAATCTTTCCTAGGAGGGATGCATTAGGCTTAACAAGAAAATGGGCTTTAAGAAATAATAAATGGGATGTAATTATAAAAATTGGGCAGTAACTATAAAAAAATGCACCAAACACGAGATTACTTTATAAAATATTATTTTTGGATATTGAAAATTTTAATTTCATTAATTGTTGCGAGCGCAATGTTTCAATAGGTTTTTACGTAATATAAATTTATATTGAAATTGTATTTAATCTGACTAGAAATTTCGGGATAAAAATATTTCGGATCCCATCAAAATGTGGGAAATTTTATTGAATTCTGTTTTGAACAGTTGGTTGAAATGGGATGTACCTTTAACAAACTGTAAATGGGATGTAGTAAATTCCATTAGAATTCAAAAATGGGCTACACATTCTTACAAATCTCAAATGGGCTATAAGTTCTCTGCCACACACTTCTGGCCTTACTAAGTTGACGCGTCTCCTAAAAAAACAGAGTTGACGAGTATGCAAGGCTTTGTCAACTTATAGTCAACACACGGTTCTAGCAGCAGTGGCCGTTGGATGTCCATCCAACGGATGCCGTGCTTCTTCTTCAATCTCGGATATTCTAGCTTCACCCGCCCAAAAAATGATTCCTCCCCCTGACATCTGGGGCGCACCGTTTCGGAAGCTGGCCTGTGGGCCTACTAAGTTGACGTACCAAGGGCTTTGTCAACTTATTCAATATAAACGATTCTAGGTGCAGTGACCGTACGATGTCCATCCAACGGCCGTCGTGCTTCTTCAACCTCTGGTCTTCTTGCTCCAGCCGCCCAAAGCAGCGCCGATCGTGCCACCTGCTCCTGCCTCCCGTGGCCGGCTGTGCTGCCGCGGAGGCCTCAGCGCCCCCTACTACTCCCAGCGCTGGCCAGGCCATCCCTCCACTCACCCACACCCCCTATTATTCTGCGGCGACGGCAGTGCAACCGAACCAGTGAACCCTCGTACTCCTCTCCGCATGTGCATCCACTGCCGTGTCTTCCCCGGCTCCGTGTCGTCCCCTTCCTAGGCCTCGCCGTCGTCCACCGCCCTGGTGCTCTCGGCGCGAAGTGGTCAACATGGTCAAGGAACGACTTCCATCGGACATGGACTGTACGTGGAGAGGCTGACAGCTAGGTCCACGGCAGCCGCAAGGAAGTACCTCCTTATTATGCGCAAAATAATTATTCCTCCACCTGACAGCGGGGACCCACCGGACGGGCCACCGTATTTCGCAAAAAAAATGATTCGCCCCTTGACTGCTGGGACCCACGAGCTACCTCTTCGCACGCAAGGAAGTGCGTCCGAAAAAAAATGATTCGCCCACATGACTGCTGGTACCCACCAGCTAGATCTTCGCATGCAAGGAAGTGCGTCCGAAAAAAAAACAATTCGCCCCCGACTGCTGGGACCCACCAGCTACACCTTCGCACGCAAGGAAGTGCGTCTGAGCAAAAAAACAATTCGCCCCCTGACTGCTGGGACCCAGCAGCTACACCTTCGCACGCAAGGAAGTGCGTCTAGGAAAAAAACAAAACGATTCGCCCCCCTGACTACTAGGACCCACCAGCTACATCTTCGCAGGCAAGGAAGTGCCTAACAGTCAGGACCCACCTGGTCGAAGCGTACGTAGCGTTGTCATTCTGGTCGCGAACGTGTACGTAGATACTGGTTGATGTAGAGGCGTGCACGTGTCGTAGTAGAGGCGCGCACGTGTCATAGTAGAGGCGCGCACATAGCATGTACACGTACGTACAGCGGCCAGGGTGCAAGAAAGAAAATACGGCCACATATGTGTACATACGGGCAGGGTCTCAAACGCCTACTCGCGCATACGTACGACCAGGGCTCGTGTACATGGCTGGGTCGGAACGGAGAAACAACGTCGTCGTCGTGTTCATGGGGAGGCAACGGAATGCGTTGTGTTCATGGGGAGGCAATGGAATGCGTCGTGTTCATAGGGTGGCAACGGAATGCTCGTGTTCATCAGGAGGCAACGGAATGCATGGGAGCCAACCGGCTGGGTCGGAACGGAATGCGTGGTCGTGTTCATCGGGAGGGCTTGGACGGAGCAGGCGATGGAAATGAGGCCTGGCGTACCGCAAACCGGAGGAAACGGCCTTGTGTTCGACCGGCCACGTTCAAAACGGGATCCTGTTCATCGGGAGGGGTGTGGCGTACCGCAAAACGGATGAAACAGACCTCCTACGGTCGAAACGGGGGTCCTGTTGATCGGGAGGGGTGTGGCGTACCGCAAAACGGAGGAAACGGACCTCCTACGGTCGAAACGGGGGTCCTGTTGATCGGGAGGGGTGTGGCATACCGCAAAACGGACGAAACGGACCTCCTACGGTCGAAACGGGGGTCCTGTGCATCGGGAGGGGTGTGGCGTACCACAAAACGGGACTACACGGGATACTGTTCATCTCCACCGTCGACCTCCTCCAGCCTTCACGGGCTCCTGTTCATCCAGCCTCCACCGCGCGCTACTCCACCGGCTACTGTTCAACCACCCCTCCACCGTCTACTGTTCATCCAGCCCTCCACACCACGGGGTCCTATTCAACCACCCCTCCACGGGCACCCCTCCATCGTCTACTGTTCATCCAGCCCTCCACCACACCACAGGGTCATGTTCATCCAGAGGCCACACCACCACTAACTGTTCATCCAAACCCCCCCGCAACGCTCAGTGTTCATCCCAGAGGCAGCATCGATCAGCTTCAGTTAGCAGCAGTAGCGAAGGAATCGCTCGCTTGGGTTCAGTTAACATCCATTGATTAATCGCTCGGGTTCAGTGACGCGTAGCCTGCAGTGCAATCACTCGGGTTCAGTTAGAGCCCAATGCCTCGCTCGGGTTCAGTTAGAGCCAACGCCTCGCACACACGCGCGTACGTGTATGAGAGAAACGCGCATCGCTCGGCCCCCGACCTCCCACCGTAACCGGGAACTCCCCGAAATTTTCCTCCCCCTCGCTTCTACCACGATTTTTTTCATCATGGACGGCCCAAAGAATGTCATGCAGCTGCGTCTCCGGCCCGCCCAGGACGAAAAGCCCATTTTCTGTCATGATTTTTTGCCATTGAAGTAGGAGCCCACCACATCTATGATGATACCGGGTTTTGTCACAATTATCGTCATAGAAGTGGCATATGTATGACAGAAAAAAATTCGTTCGGCCCAAAATGTCACGGATGTGTCTTTTTTTTGTAGTGCAACCAAGAAACGAAAATTCTTATAAATGAGGATTAAGCATAACTAACACCGAATACACCACAAGTAGGATGTAATTTCATTGCATAACTATAGACTTTCTTGCTTGCATAGGGAATCACAAACCTTAACACCAATATTCCTACTAAAGCATAATTACTCACCAACATGGCTGTTATATTACTATCATCATATCTCAAAACTATTACAAAGATTCAAGTTTATTTTGTCCAATGATCTTCATGAAAGTTTTTATTATATCCCTCTTGAATATCTATCACTTTGGGACTAATTTCATATATTGCAATTACTTTTGACAAGCTCAAACAAATTTAAGTGAAGAACATGAGCACAAAAATTTTCATCTCTGAAAATAATATAAGTGAAGCGTGAGAGAATTTCTTCAAAAATTTACTAACTCTTAAATTAATTTAAGTGAAGCATGAGAGTATTTCTTAAAAAATTTACTGACTCTCTAATTAATCTAAGTGAAGCATGAGAGTATTTCTTTAAAAATTAAAGCACCACCATGCTCAAAAAGATATAAGTGAAGCACTAGAGCAATTCCATAGCTCAAAAAATAAATAAAGTGAAGCACATAGAGCAATTCTAACAAATCTTAGCATAATTATGGCTCTCTCAAATAGGTGTGTCTAGCAAGGATGATTGCGACAAACTAAAAACCAAAACAAGCAAAGACTCATATAATACAAGACGCTCCAAGAAAAACTCATGATATGTAACGAATAAAAATATAGCTCCAAGTAAAATTACCGATGGTTGTTAGAAGAATGAGGGGATGCCCTCGGGGCATCCCCAAGCTTAGTTGCTTGGTTCTCCTTGAATATTACCTTGGGGTTCCATGGGCATCCCCAAGCTTAGGCTCTTTTCAATCCTTATTCCTTCATCCATCATGATCACACCCAAAACTTGAAAACTTCAGTCACACAAAACTTAACAAAACCTTCGTGAGATCCGTTATTATAACAAAGCAAATCACCACTTTAAGTACTGTTGCAAACCCATTCATAGTTTATTATTGCATTATACCTACTGTATTCTAACTTTACCATGGCTTATACCCCCCGATACAATCCATAGATTCATCAAAATAAGCACACAATGCAACGGAAACATAATCTGTCAAAAACAGAATAATCTGTAGTAATCTGAACTCTAACCATACTTCTGTAACTCAAAAAATTCTGAAAAATAGGAAAACGTAGGAAATTTGTAGATAAATTTTGTGTACAAAATTAAGAATTCTGTCACGCTTCTGTGATTTTTAACAATTCTGCTACTGGGCACAAAAGTTTCTGTTTTTCAACAAGATCAAATCAGCTATCACCCAACATGATCCCAAAGACACTAATTAAAACATAAAAACACAATCATAACAATAGCATAATTGTGCAGACACTCAAGAACATAAAGAAAAAGGCAAAAATAAATTTTATTCATTGGGTTGCCTCCGAACAAGCGCTATCGTTTAATACACCTAGCTAGGCATAATGCATAGATTCAAGTATTGTCATCTTTAGTTTCAAAATCATCAATCAGACATCTAGAATTCTTCAAAGATTTAGCATTCATACTTTCAATAAAAATACTTCTAGGAATAAGATTGAAGAATTCATTCTTGCAAGTAGCCTTTTACTACTTCAACGAAATTGGGGTGAATACTAATCATTTTAAGATCTTTCTTGTTGCTATTAGAAGTTACACCCCTTGTTCTTAGTAACTTGTTTAGTCCTGCAAATTTTTATGAGAGTTTTTTCAATAGTTTTACCAAAAGAAAAAACCGAGCTTGAGTTACTAAAAAATTCTTCCAACTTATCAATCCGAGAAGGACTTTCCTCTACTCTTTCGTTAACTATAGTTTCCATTTCCGTTAGTAATTTAAGAGCATCTCCTACTTTTGACCCAATTTTATTAGCAAGATTATGCATCCTTTTATCCAATTTTTCAATATGTTCTTCGGTGATCATCTTCTTTTCAATATCATCTAATCTTTGCATAACATGCTCAATAGTTATGATTGTTTCATTAATAATGATAGGTGGTGCACCCACTAGATCTCCCATAGCTTTAAAAGCATCCAAAGATGGACACATCAAGAAATTTCCACCAGTAATCGTATCAAGGATGAATCCATACGAAGTGGTAATGCCCACATAAAAACTGCGAACTAGAACAACGGTAGATTGCTTACGAATAGATCTATTATGAGCATTGCAAATCCTATACCAAGCATCTTTTAGATTCTCTCCTCCCCTTTGTTTAAAGTTAAGAACCTCATTCTCGGGGGTACACGCAATAGAGGAGGAACTAGCCATAATGACAAAGTAAGCAAGCAAGATCACAATCAAACAAAAGATCTAACGAGAAAAAGGCGAACGAAAAAGAAGGTAAATGAAAAGGCAACTTTTTTCAAGAAGTGGGGGAGATGAAAACAAGAGGCAAATGAAAAATAATGTAAATTGCAAGGAGATGAGATTTGTGATTAGGAACCTGATAGATCTTGATGACGTCTCCCCGACAACGGCGCCAGAAATCCTTTTGACGTGGCTTGAATCTGCGTCGGTATTTCCCCAAAGAGGAAGGGATGATGCAGCATAGCTACGGTAAGTATTTCCCTCAGTTATGAAACCAAGGTTATCAATCCAGTAGGAGAACCAAGCAACACTATGTAAATGGTACCTTCACACAAAGAACAAATTCTTGCAACCCAGCGTGAAAGAGGGGTTGTCAATCCCCTCTACGGTAAAAAGATATATTAAATTGTATGAGATTGGATAAATAGATCTAGAAAAACACAAAATAAAATAAGTAAAAAAAAGTTCAGCAAGGTTTTTTTGGGTTTTTGGAACAATAGATCTGAAATCAATATGATAAAAGATAGACCCGGGGACGTAGACTTCACTAGTGACCTCTCTCAAGAAAATAGCATACAGTGGGTAAACAAATTACTATTGGGCAATTGATAGAAGAGAAAATAATTATGACGATATCCATGGCAATGATAATGTATATAGCCACCACATCCAAGATTAGTAGACCGTCTCCTGCCTGCATCTACTATTATTACTCTACACATCGACCGCTATCTAGCATGCGTCTAGTGTATTAAGTTCATGGAGAAACGGAGTAATGCAATAAGAACATTGACATGATGTAGACAAGATCTATTCATGTAAGAATAGACCCCATCTTTTTATCCTTAATAGCAACGATACATGCGTGCCTCGCTACCCCTTCTGTCACTAGGTGAGGACACCACAAGATCGAACCCATCACAAAGCACCTCTTCCCATTGCAAGAAAAATCAATCTAGTTGGTCAAACCAAACCAAAGTGTCGGAGAAGAAATACGAGGCTATAACAATCATGCATATAATAGATTTAAGAAACTCAAATAATATTCATAGATAGATCTAATCATAAACTCGCACTTCATCGGATCCCAACAAACACACCGTAAAAAGTCATTACATCAAATAGATCCCCAAGAACATCGAGGAGAACATTGTATTGAGAATCAAAAAGAGAGACACTAAAAAGAAAATACACTTCTGTGATGATACATGTTTGTCATAGTGGGTCACGTTTTCTGTCATGCATGTACATCCATGACAATTTTATGACAGAATCAAGATAGTCATACCTATGCTGTCATAGAAGTGTTCCATGACATTACCATAATTATCATCACGGAAGTGACCACTTCCATGACGATAAAAGCCGTGTCATGGAAGTGCTTTCATCAAGGGTGACCGACACGTGGCATCCAACGTACTGAGTCGCCGTTAAGCTATCGGGTCTGGTTTTGGATCCGATAACCCGCTAACAGCCACGACCAATGCCGATTTTCCACGTGTAAAATTCTCATTGGCCGATGGAACCACGTGTCAGCTCCACATTGGCACAGGTGTCACTCATCCAATGGCAAGATGCGCCTATGATATGTTGACACGTGGACTGGCCCAAAAGTGCCCATCAAGATTAACTGGGCCGGCCCAACTAAAGGCCCACAAGATTTTGCGGACCATAATGGGCCGGCCCAGCTAAAGGCCCATAAGATTTTGCAGACCATAATGGGCCAGCTTAGTTAAAGGCCCACAAGATTTTGGGGACACTAGTAGGTTGGCTCGTTAACAGGCTGCCATGTTTTGCGCCAAATGTCGGCCCATATTTGATTCGGTCCATTAACAGCCTACCATGTTCTGGGCCTAATAAAGGCCCATATGAGATTCGACCTGTTAATAGCCTACCACGTTCTGGGCCATATTACAGCCCAGATCAGATCCGACCCTTTAAGAGGCTTTGGGCCAAATTATGGCCCATATCTGATTCGTCCTGTCAACTCGACGTTGTGCTTTTGGGCCTAGTTGAGGCCCGGTCAGGATTTCTGTTTGCTAAAGGCCCATTTAGTAATACGGCCTGATATTAGTTTCAGCCTATTAAAGGCTTATTTAACATTTCATCCCTATATTTATTTTGGCCTATTAAAAGCATGTCATATAGTTGGGCCTAACTATGGCCTACTTTGCATCTGGCCTGCTCACAGCCGATAATCTGATTGGCCCAAACAAGGACCGAGACAATTTTGGCCTGTTAACATCCCATGATGTGATTGGCACAATCATGGGTCGGGGCCCATTTCGGCCTGCTATCGGCCCATGAGCTGTTCGACACGTTTCAGGCCCAACATACTTTTCAGCCTACTAAAAGCCCATTGAATTTTCTTGTGAAAATAGGGCCATCGGTTTACTCGGCCTATTAAAGGCCTGAAACTACTAGTGGGCCAGTTTACATTTAGGCCCGTTAATGGACCAAGATGATTGGGCCCATGATGCGGATCATACATAGTGATTTGCATGACTGCCCGATTATGTACCGTAATTTTACGGTTTGGACGGTTTACTACAAAGATAGGATATATATATATACAGTAAAATAACTGCAGCATCGTGAATAAGAAAAAACATTGACAATACAATAAAGAAATTATGGCATATTATATCCACTGGGCATCAAAGTTCGCCACTATGATAACAAAGCACAACCAGACAGCGGATTACATATACTTGGCATCAAAGATCGCCACCAGTGCAAAGAAACACACCGACAAAATAATATACAAAAATGACAACACTTCAATAGAGTTCAAGAAAGGTTAGCCCTGCTCGGGAGCTACAACACAAGCAGCTGAGCAAGCTGATGAGACTGCGCTTGTTTGACGCTTATATCCTCCTCACTCTGAAAGAGAAACAAGTAGACAGATGACAAGTTTTGCACATATAAGTATTAGTGTTGGCAATTCATCACATTTCTTATTGATGAATAAAGTGACACAGTTTAAAATGGCATTAACACAATATGGTATTTGAGGGAGTCCTGGATTAGGGGGTCTCCGGACAGCCGGACTAAATCCTTTGGCCGGACTGTTGGACTACGAAGATACAAGATTGAAGACTTCGTCTCGTGTCCGGATGGGACTCTCCTTGGCGTGGAAGGAAAGCTACGCAATACGGATATCTATATCTCCTCCCTTGTAACCGACCTTGTGTAACCTAGCCCCCTCCGGTGTATATATAAACCGGAGGGTTTAGTCCATAGGACAACATACAATCATACCATAGGATAGGATAGCTTCTAGGGTTTAGCCTCTACGGTCTCGTGGTAGATCAACTCTTGTAATACTCATATCATCAAGAACAATCAAGCAGGACGTAGGGTATTACCTCCATCAAGAGGGCCCGAACCTGGGTAAACATCGTGTGCCCTGCCTCCTGTTACCATCCGCCTTAGACGCATAGTTCGGGACCCCCTACCCGAGATCCGCCGGTTTTGACACCGACATTGGTGCTTTCATTGAGAGATTCACTATGTTGTCACCGTAAGGCTTGATGGCTCCTTCAATCATCGCTAGCGATGCAGTCCAAGGTGAGGTTTTCCTCCCCGGGCAGATTTTTGTATTTGGCGGCTTCGCACTGCGGGCCAATTCGCTTGGCCATCTCGAGCAGATCAAGAGCTACACCCCTGGCCGCCAGGTCAGATTCGAAAACTTGAACTACACGGCCGACATCCGCCGAGACTTGATCTTTGATGGATTCGAGCCCTTGTCGGACACGCCACACAGTCGTGACGAGCATGACGTAACTCTGTCGTCAAACAATGTTCGGGAGATCACATCTGCAACTACTTCGGCTATCAATCCGGAGCAAATTGTGCCATCCGAAAGCGGAGGGATAGACCCCGCCATGGAGGCTGCACTCTTGGTGGCGATAGAGCCGGATACTGACTTTACACCTTACGAGAGCCGCGTCGCCGAACCACTGGATTCTTCTCCGGCCACGGGCTCCGAGCCGCCTGCATCCGCACCCATCAAATCCGATTGGGCGCCAATCATGGAGTTCACCTCCGCGGATATCTTTCAGCACTCACCTTTCGGCGATGTGCTAAATTCATTAAGGTCTCTCTCCCTGTCAGGAGAACCTTGGCCGAACTATGTCCGGCTAGAATGGGATGCGGACGACAAAGAAATTCACTACCCACCCACCACCCACTTAATAGCCACTGTCGATGACTTAACCGACATGCTCGACTTCGACTTCGAAGACATCGACGGTATGGACGACGATGCAGGAGACGAACAGGAACCACCGCCCACAGGGCGCCGGACCACCACTTCATCACATGACTTATACCTGGTGGATACACCCACAAAAGGCAATGGCGAAGCGACAGCGGAGGATGCCCCCTCCAAGCAACCCAAGCGCCGACGTCAGCGGCGCCGCTCTAAGTCCCGCCATAGCAAAAACAGCGATAACAGCGCAAGAGGAAATAACAGTCCAGTTGACTCTAGAAGAAAGGATGACTGCACCACCCCGGTGGCAGAGCATGATCAAGATGCAAACGGCGAACATAGTATGGATCCGGCGTGCAAACACGGCGATGCCAAGGATAAACCTCATCAAACCACATCTGGGGAGGAAAACAGTCCGAACGAAGATGCACACATCATCCCGGAAATGTACTTGGAACAAGAAAACCTCCGCAGAAGGCTTATTGCCACAGCGAGGAGCCTGAAGAAACAGAAGCAAAGGCTTAAGGCCGCACAAGATATGCTCAACAGCAGGTGGAACAAAGTGCTCGACAAGGAAACAAAGTATGGTGGAAGTTACCACACAAATAGCTATCCAAAGCGCAAGCTATTACCGGAATTCGACGATGAGGCCTTAGAGCCCACACAGCCGAAGAATGATATGGCCAACCAGCCGGGTCCACCACCTTGTGAACGTGATAGAGCGGCTACCAAAGTCGCGCATAAGTCAACACTTGATTTACGCAAGAACTTGCGCCAAAAATCTGGCGCGACTAGATCCATCTATGGATCTAGGAAGCGCGCTACGGTACAAAACCAAAACCGAATACTACAACCGTCTGAACACCATGGCACATCCCAATATAAGGGTGCCGCACACCCATTATGTTTCACTAATGAGGTGCTGGATCACGAATTCCCAGAAGGATTCAAACCGGTGAACATAGAGGCGTACGACGGGACCACAGACCCTGGAGTATGGATCGAGGACTTTATCCTCCATATTCATATGGCTCGCAGAGACGATCTCCATGCCATTAAATACTTGCCCCTCAAGCTTAAGGGGCCAGCTCGGCACTGGCTGAAAAGCCTCCCCGAAAACTCAATTGGAAGTTGGGGGGAGCTCGAGGATGCTTTTCGGGCTAATTTTCAAGGGACTTATGTCCGACCTCCGGATGCAGATGATTTAAGTCATATAATCCAACAGTCTGGAGAGTCCACCCGTAAGCTTTAGAACATGTTCCTCACTAAGAAGAACCAAATCGTCGACTGTCTGGACGGCGAAGCCTTAGTAGCTTTTAAACACATCGTCCGAGACGAATGGCTCGCCACACACCTCGGCCAAGAAAAACCGAGAACAATGGCAGCCCTAACAAGCCTCATGACCCGCTTTTGTGCGGGCGAAGACAGCTGGTTGGCCCGTAGCAGCACCAGCGACCCAAGCACATCCGAAGTCAGGGATGGAAATGGTAAACCACGACGCAACAAAAACAAGCGTCGAAATAAAGAAGGTAGCCCAGATAACACCGCTGTAAACGCCGGATTCAAGGGCTCTCAACCAGGTCAGCGGAAAAAGCCTTTCACAGGCAGCAGAGAAAGACAATCTGGCCTAAACAAAATTCTTGACAAGCTCTGTCAGATTCACGGCACCCCCGACAAACCTGCAAATCATACCCACAGAATGTTGGGTCTTCAAGCAAGCCGGTAAGCTAAACGCCGAACACAAAGGGGAGGAGACACCAAGTGAAGATGAGGATGAACCTTGCCAGCAAAGCATCGGAGGACAGAAAAAGTTCCTACCAGAGGTCAAAACGGTAAACGTGGTCCATGTGACAAAGAGGAGAAGCAAGCATGCACTCTGAGACACGCACGGCATAGAGCCCGTCACCCCTAGGATGAACCCCTGGTTGGCCTGCCCGATCACTTTTGATCGTACGGATCACACGACAAATATCCGGCACGAAGTACTGGTGGCCTTGGTGTTAGACCCAATAATAAACGGGTACCATCTTACACGAGTCCTCATGGACGGCGGCAGTGATCTAAATCTGATATATCAGGACACAGCCGCAAAATGGGGATAGACCCGACACAAATAAGCCACAGTAATACTACCTTCAAGGGAGTAATACTAGGCCAAGAGGCCCGCTGTACCGGCTCTCTACTTCTAGAGGTGGTATTCGGTTCTCCCGATAACTTCCGAAGCAAAAGTTTAACTTTCCACGTCGCTCCATTCCGAAGTGGTTATCAAGCACTACTCGGAAGAATGGCTTTCGCTCATTTTAACGCAATACCGCATTATGCTTTTCTCAAGCTAAAAATGCCCGATCCACGTGGCATCATCACAGTTAGCGGAAATACCGAACGTTTCTTACATCCGGAAGAGGATGCGGCAGCTCTAACAGCCGCGAACTAGACGGCCTCACCAACCAGAAAAAATGGCAGGTCGTCAAGACCACGGACACGGTTAGACGAGTCTGGCGTTCCACCTCATATACATGAGATTGGTTTGATGATCAAACCCTCAAAGACGATACCAGGGGCTTCCCGCGTGTAATCAGGGCCAGCCCGGCTCAACTTGACTTCTCTTGAATTTTGATAGTTCATTGATAATAAGCAATTCTTCTTATTTTTTGGCACGGCAACTTTCACCTAAGTTCTTTCCTTTTACAGATGACAATCGTACTACACCTGTCCAGGACACGGCACAACAGAGACACAGGCGCAGACGTGCAGCAGGGGGCCGCCCAAAGGTTTCTTTTTAGATTAAGAACCTGCGTAAACCTTTTTTACTGTCTCTTGTTGCTCTCATCCTCTGGATACTCCACACAACCGAGAATGATGCTGACGTTATTGGCATGTGGCCACGTTAGGATATTGCACGTACCTGGACACATGGGGTCTATTATTGAGGGCATTATTTAGCCCGGTATATATTATAAAGACCGAACACCTTAGGGAGTGTTCGACGTCGCGAGTTTGGCCCTATATGCATTAGCTCTGAATCATGTCTTTGGTCAAATGTTGGGTTTGCCCGGCTCCCATGTTTTGGTACCTTACGTTCCGCTATATCGGCTAAGGTAGCACTGGTAGAACTACTGCGACTGTGCCCTGGTTCATCCGGATGAGCACCTCAGTAGAGAAAGCCGAAAACTGACTGTCATGATATAGCGAGAGACTGGTCAGCCACTTGATGACTCAGTGGGATCTTCGGGATTCCTCCGCATTAACGAAGGGCCGTTTCCCGGTCAGGTACGCACGTGATACGTCCATTTTGCATCATGCTTTTATATCGATATTTATCGCATTATGGACTGTTATTTCACTTTATATCACAATACTTATGGCTATTCTCTCTTATTTTACAAGGTTTACATAAGGAGGGAGAATGCCGGCAGCTGGAATTCTGGGCTGGAAAAGGAGCAAATATTAGAGACCTATTCTGCGCAACTCCAAAAGTCTTGAAACTCCACGGAATGTCTTAAAAGAAATAAATAAAAATCCATGCCAAAGATATAGGCCAGGGGTCCCACACCCTTCTCACGAGGGTAGGGGGTGCCCCCCTACCTCGTGGGCCCCCTGGTGGGTCTCCGACGTCCATCTTCTCCTATATGAAGTCTTTCGATGAGAAAAAAAATAGGAAGCAACCTTTCGGGATGAGACTACGCCGCCACGAGGCGGAACCGAGGCGGAACCAATCTAGAGCTCCGGCAGAGCTGTTCTGCCGGGGAAACTTCCCTCCGGGAGGGGGAAATCATCACCATCGTCATCACCAACGCTCCTCTCATCGGGAGAGGGCAATATCCATCAACATCTTCACAAGCACCATCTAATCTCCAAACCCTAATTCATCTCTTGTATCCAATTCTTGTCTCAAAGTCCGGGATTGGTGCTAGTAGGTTGCTAGTAGTGTTGATTACTCCGTGTAGTTGATGCTAGTTGGTTTATTTGGTGGAAGATCATATGTTCAGATCCTTTATGCATATTATTACCCCTCTGATTATGAACATGAATATGCTTTGTGAGTAATTACGTTTGTTCCTGAGGACAAGGGAGAAGTCTTTGTATTAGTAGTCATGTGAATTTGGTATTCGTTTGATATTTTGATAAGATGTATGTTGTCTAGCCTCTAGTGGTGTTATGTGAACGTCGACTACATAACACTTCACCATTATTTGGGCCTAGAGGAAGGCATTGGGAAGTAATAAGTAGACGATGGGTTGCTAGAGTGACAGAAGCTTAAACCCTAGTTTATGCGTTGCTTCGTAAGGGGCTGATTTGGATCCATATGTTTCATGCTATGGTTAGGTTTACCTTAATACTTTTGTTGTAGTTGCGGATGCTTGCAATAGAGGTTAATCATAAGTGGGATGCTTGTTCAAGTAAGAACAGAACCCAAGCACCGGTCCACCCACATATCAAATTATCAAAGAATCGAACGCGAATCATATGAACGTGATGAAAACTAGCTTGAGGATATTCCCATGTGTCCTCGGGAGCGCTTTTCCTATTATAAGAGTTTGTTCCAGCTTGTCCTTTGCTACAAAAAGGATTGGGCCACCTTGCTGCACCTTATTTAATTTTGTTACTTGTTGCTCGTTACAATTTACCTTATTACAAAACTATATGTTACCACTTATTTCAGTACTTGCAGAGAATACCTTGCTGAAAACCGCTTATCATTTCCTTCTGCTCCTCGTTGGGTTCGACACTCTTACTTATTGAAAGGACTACGATAGATCTCCTATACTGGTGGGTCATCAAGACTCTTTTCTGGCGTCGTTGCCGGGGAGTGTAGCGCCTTTGGTAAGTGGAATTTGGTAAGTAAAAATTTATATAGTGTGCTGAAATTTACTGTGACTTGTTACTATGGAAAGTAATTCTCTGAGGGGCTTGTTCGGGGTATCTTCACCCTGTCCAGTAGAGCAAAGATTTGCTCCTCAACCTACTGAACCTATTAATGAAACTCCTTTTGAATTTCCTGTGGCTATGATGGAAAAACTGCTAGCTAATCCTTTTACAGGAGATGGAACAAAACATCCTGATGAGCACTTAATATATGTGGATGAAGTTTGTGGATTATTTAAGCTTGTAGGTATACCCGATGTTGTTGCTAAGAAGAAGGTCTTCCCTTTATCTTTGAAGGGAGACGCATTGATATGGTATAGGCTATGTGATGATATGAGATCGTGGGACTATAAAAGATTGAAGCTGGAATTTCATCAAAAGTATTACCCTATGCATCTTGTTCATCGTGATCGCAATTATATATATAATTTCTGGCCTCGCGAAGGAGAAAGCATCGCTCAAGCTTGGGGGAGGCTCAAATCAATGTTATATTCATGCCCCAATCATGAGCTCCAAAGGGAAATAATTATGCAAAGTTTTTATGCTCGGCTTTTTGAAAACAATCACAACATGCTCGATACTTCTTGTGCTGGCTCTTTTATGATGAAGACTATTGAATTCAGATGGAATTTATTGGATAGAATTAAATGCAACTCTGAAGATTGGGGCCTCGACGAAGGTAAGGAGTCAGGTATGACACCTAAGTTTGATTGTGTTAAATCTTTTATGGATACCGATATTTTCCGTAAGTTTAACACTAAATATGGACTTGATTCTGAGATAGTAGCTTCTTTCTGTGAATCTTTTGCTACCTATGTTGATCTCCCTAAGGAGAAGTGGTTTAAATATCATCCTCCCATAGAAGTAAAAGTAGCTGCACCTATTAAAGTTGAAGAAAAGACTGTCACCTATAATGATCCTATTGTTCCTACTTCTTATATTGAGAAACCACCTTTGCCTATTAGAATAAAGGATCATGCTAAAGCTTCAACTGTTGTTCGTAAAAGCAACATTAGAACTTATACACCTCCTGAGCAAGTTAAAGTAGAACCTAATATTGCTATTGTTAAAGATCTCTTGTCTGATAATATTGATGGGCATGTTATTCAGTTCGAAGGTGAAACTGCTAGAATTGCTAAACTGTGTGATAAGGATAAACATAGACCTGTGGTAGGCATGCCTGTTATTTTTGTTAAAATAGGTGATCATTGTTATCATGGCTTATGTGATATGGGTGCTAGTGCTAGTGTTATACCTCATGACTTATACAAAGAAATTAAGAATGAAATTGCACCTGTTGAGTTAGAAGATATTGATGTTACTATTAAACTTGCTAATAGAGATACTATTGCACCAATTGGAATTGTTAGAGATGTTGAAGTCTTGTGTGGGAAAACGAAATATCCTGCTGACTTTCTTGTTCTTACTTCTCCACAAGATAGCTTTTGTCCCATTATATTTGGTAGACCCTTCTTAGATACTGTCAATGCTACCATAGAATGCACTAAGAATATTGTTACTATTGGTTTGGATGATATGGTTCATGAGTTTAATTTCTCTAAATTTAGTAAATGACATCATGAGGAAGAATTACCTAGTAAGGATGAAATTATTGGTCTTGCTTCTATTGCCTTACATCCTAGTGATCCTTTAGAACACTATTTGCTAGACCATGAAAATGATATGTTCATGAATGAAAGAAGGGAAATAGATGAAGTATTCTTTAAACAGGAACCTATTCTGCAACACAATTTGCCTGTTGAAATTTTAGGAGATCCTCCTCCACCCAAGGGTGATCCCGTGTTTGAGCTTAAACCGTTGCCTGATAATCTTAAATATGCTTATCTTGATGAAAAGAAGATATATCATGTTATTATTAGTGCTAACCTTTCAGAGCATGAAGAAGAAAGATTATTGAAAACTCTGAAGAAGCATCGTGCTGCTATTGGATATACTTTTGATGATCTTAAGGGCATTAGTCCCACTCTATGTCAACATAAAATAAATTTGGAAGCAGATGCCAAACCAGTTCGTGATCCTCAACGACGTCTGAATCCTAAAATGAAAGAAGTGGTAAGAAAAGAAATACTTAAGCTTCTGGAGGTAGGTATAATTTATCCCGTTGCTCATAGTGAGTGGGTAAGTCCTGTCCATTGTGTCCCTAAGAAGGGAGGTATTACTGTTGTTCCTAATGATAAAGATGAATTGATTCCACAAAGAACTATCACAGGTTATAGGATGGTAATTGATTTCCGCAAATTAAAGAAAGCTACTAAGAAAGATCATTACCCCTTACCTTTTATTGATCAAATGCTAGAAAGATTATGCAAACATACACATTATTGCTTTCTAGATGGTTATTCTGGTTTCTCTCAAATACCTGTGTCGGCTAGAGATCAATCAAAGACTACTTTTACATGCCCTTTTGGTACTTTTGCTAATAGACGTATGCCTTTTGGTTTATGTAATGCACCTGCTACCTTGCAAAGATGCATGATGGCTATATTCTCTGACTTTTGTGAAAAGCTTTGTGAGGTTTTCATGGACGACTTTTCGGTCTATGGTTCTTCTTTTGACGATTGCTTGAGCAATCTTGATCGAGTTTTGCAGAGATGTGAAGAAACTAATCTTGTCTTGAATTGGGAAAAGTGCCACTTTATGGTTAATGAAGGTATTGTCTTGGGGCACAAAGTTTACGAAAGAGGTATTGAAGTTGATATAGCCAAGGTTGATGCTATTGAAAAGATGCCATGTCCCAAGGACATCAAAGGTATAAGAAGTTTCCTTGGTCATGCTGGATTTTATAGGAGGTTCATTAAGGACTTCTCAAAACTTTCTCGGCCTCTGACTAATTTATTGCAAAAAGATTGTAGCACCCCGGTTATGACTTTCCCAATATGTACTCCAACTCTTGCCGTTTCCGGCCTTAAGTTATTTTATTTTCTCGGGTTCGGGTTTTTGTCTCCTTGTGTTGTTGTCATTGTCATGCATCTCATATCATGTCATCATGTGCATTGCATTTTCATACGTGTTCGTCTCATGCATTCGAGCATTTTCCCCGTTGTCCGTTTTGCATTCCGGCGCTTCGTTCTCCTGCGGTGGTCATTTCTACCTTTCTTTCATGTGTGTGGACTAAACATTTCCGGATTGGACCGAGACATCCCAAGCCGCCTTGGTTTACTACCGGTAGACCGCCTGTCAAGTTTCGTACCATTTGGACTTCGTTTGATACTCCAACGGTTAACTGAGGGACCGAAAAGGCCTCGTGTGTGTTGCAGCCCAACACCCCTCCAAGTTGGCCCAAAACCCACCCAAACCCTCTCCTTCATCTAGAGCTTTCGATCACGATCGCGTGGCCGAAAACCGCACCTCATTTGGACTCTCCTAGCTCCCTCTATGCCTACATATATCTTCCCCATTCGAAATCTCGGGAGAAACCCTAACCCTCCTCCTCCAGCCGCCGGACAAGATCCGGACGGCCGGACATTGTCCGCCCACCGCCGCCGACCTATCAGGTCTTGCCACGTGGCGCCCGCGCGCCCACTTCGCCGCCGCAGCGCCGCCGGCCCGCGAGGCCCGCTCGAGGCCCCCGAGGCCCGCATCGCCCTGCCGCCTCACGCCCGCAAGCTGCCGCCACCCTCCTCGCGTCCGGTCGCCCGAGGCCATCGGCGCCGCCGCCCGCCATCGACGCCGGTCGGCTGCGAGCCCGCCGGACCAACCCCGCCGCCTCCCGACCGGCGCCGCGCCGCCCGGGACCCCCGCCGACGACCTCTCCTCCGACCCCGCCGGCCCCGGCCTCTCCCTCCTCGTCTCCGACCTCCGGCGACACCCCGGAGTTACTCCGGCGAACAGGTCTCCGGCGAACCTCGAAACTCGTGAGATCCGGATCTGGATCTAGATCCAAAATGACGGTTGACTTTCTCCCGAAACCCTAATCCATATGGCCATGTTCATCATGCCGTAACTTTGCATCTGTAGCTCCGTTTTGGGCATATAGCATATCAAAATGTTGATCTCAAAGAGCACATCATTTCATTGCATTGCATAATTTTCATTTGAGTTCATCTTGATGCCCGAAATGCTGTTGGAAGAGTGCTACTTGAGATAATTGTCAGATCTGCTACTCCATTTAGATATTTGTCATTTTTGCCATGATTATTGTGTGCATGATATGCCCATGAGCTCTACATATGTTTTGTTAAGGGTTTTGCCATCTTTCCAGAGGTGCAACCCATGTATTTTTGTGATGTGTGTGGTAACTAGCACAAGCTTGCAAAGTGAGGCACTTGCTAATGCTGATTTCAGGGACTTAGCATTTCCACTAAGTCCTTGAGCTGTTTATTTCATATGGCCATATGTTCATGTTGTTTCCTAGTGATCCGTGCCTCTTTCGAGGATGATCAGTAAGGAGGTTTTGTTAATCTTGTAGTTCTCTATCCATCCATGTCTTTGTTTGCAATTAGGGAGCACCCTAGCTTGAGTCAATCGAGCTCTACTTTTGCTACTTCGTGAATCTGGGCAGATTGTCTACTTGTTAGCGATTTTGCCAAGGATGTTGTAGTTTATCCGTGCATGATATGCTATTGTTCTTGCCATGTCTAGCTTTCATTTTGTGTATTCTTGATGTATGTATGCTTAGCTTGTCATGACATGCCCCGTAGTGAGTGCATCGAGCTCGTAAACATGCCTACCTGATATCTATTTCAGCATGCTCCAGTTTTCACTAAGTCTGTGATCTGATTATGTTTTTGCCATGTTCACATGTTTGCAATTGTATTTTCTGATCCCTTTTGGCTCAAGGTCACTAAGGGACTTTTGTTAAGCTCTTTGAGTTGCTCCATTACATGCTTTACTTTTCCATGTTCAGGTCCTATAGCATGTAGTTTTGTTGCTCCGAAGAGTGCTACCTGATCTGAAATTCCAGACAAGTGTTAATTTCACTAAGTCTGAAATCTGTTTGCCATATGCATTTTTGCCATGCTTGTTTGAACCTGTTAATGGATGAATTGGCCGTAGCTCAGTGCAAGTATTTTGTTAAGCATCATGAATGCATCCCTGCCATGTATTTTGATGCCATGTTTGGGTGCTGTAGCACGTTCATCTTGTTGCATTTAGATGACTACTTGCTGTAAATCGCAGAACGTGGTCATATTTGAATTGCTTGCCATTTCCAAACCTTTACTCCGATTCCGGCGTTCTTTATATCGTTTTCAAGCGATTTCATCTTATCTTTCTAGTGGCACACTTGGAATCCCAAGTTGACGCTATGTTCATGCATTCCTTGTCAAATCTTGCATATGCATCCCGCATCGCATCCGGCATAGCATACCATCCTTGCATCATATTGTTTGATCCTTGCACGTGGTTTATTGTGCTCCGTTTGCTTGTTTTTCTTGTTTGGGTAGAGCCGGGAGACGAGGTCGCTAACGAGGAGCCTATTGAGTTTGCTTTCGAGGATCCAGTCAACTCTGACAACTTTGCAGGCAAGATGATCATACCCTCGAAATCACTATTATGTTTGCTTTGCTATATGGTCGCTCTTTTGCTATGCCAATGCTACGATGCCTACCACTTGCTTTCAAGCCTCCCAAATTGCCATGTCAAACCTCTAACCCACCATGTCCTAGCAAACCGTTGATTGGCTATGTTACCGCTTTGCTCAGCCCCTCTTATAGCGTTGCTAGTTGCAGGTGAAGATTGGAGACCGTTCCTTGTTGGAACATTTATTTACTTGTTGGGATATCATTATATTATCTTGTTATCTTAATGCATCTATACACTTGGTAAAGGGTGGAAGGCTCGGCCTCTCGCCTAGTGTTTTGTTCCACTCTTTCCGCCCTAGCTTCCATCATATCGGTGTTATGTTCCCGGATTTTGCGTTCCTTACGCGGTTGGGATATAATGGGAACCCCTTGATAGTTCGCCTTGATTAAAGCTTTTCCAGCAATGCCCAACCTTAGTCTTACCATTTTCCACCTAGCCTCTTTTTCCCTTGGGTTTCCGGAGCCCGAGGGTCATCTTATTTTAAACCCCCCCCCGGGTGAAGATAACTTAAACCTTAACTTATTTAAAATGAAACAACCGTGTGAGTTACCGTGATGGCCTCTTCTCGGCGGAGTCCGGGAAGTGGACACGGTGTTGGAGTAATGTTTGCGCAGGTTGCTCTCTAGTTTCTCGCTCGCGCTTTGCCTTCTCTTCTCGCTCTCTTTTGCGAACAGGATAGCCAGCATATATGCTAGTCGTGTCCTGCAGCTCCACCATATTTACCTTGCCTTACCTATAAGATTAAATAGTCTTGATCGCGAGGGTGCAAGATTGCTGAGTCCCTGTGGCTCACAGATTACTATTACACCAGATGCAGGGCCTGATGATTCCGCTCCAGGTGACGCGCTTGAGCTCAAGTGGGAGTTCGACGAGGACTCTCAATGATACTACGTGTCTTTCCCTGATGATCAGTAGTGGTGCCCAGTTGGGGGGTGATCGGGACCGTGTCGCATGTTGGGTTATCTTTTATTTTGGCGCCGTAGTCGGGCCATGAGTGTTTGAATGATGTAATGTTATTTATGTACTTGATTGACGTGGCGAGTGTAAGCCAACTATGTTATCTCCCCTTTTACTATCTATATATTACATGGGATGTTGTGATGATTGCCTAACTTGCGACATATGCCATCAATGCGATTATGTCTCTAAGTCGTGCCTCGACACGTGGGAGCTATAGTCGCATCGAGGGGGTTACAAGTTGGTAATCAGAGCCTTCCCCGACCTTAGGATCCCCATTGCTTGATCGTTTTTAGCGGCCGAGTTGTGTTTAGAAAAAAATGTTTTGAGTCATTTAGGAATTATATATCGGAGAGTTTAGGAATTCTTTTTACTTCCCAGTCTCCTCATCGCTCTGGTAAGGCATCCTGACTTAGAGTTTTGACTCTTCTCTTCTCAAATTTCACTAAAAAAATTTTTTGTATCATGCGGGTATCTTGGAATCGTTCCGATGGTTTTATGATGAGAACATTGTCTTGGTGCCTCCTGTCAGGGGTTTTGTGGAAGTGTCCCGGGGAGTTGAGCTCTGAGGTGTTGTCGTCATAGTTTTATCGTTGCAGTTCTGGAATACCTGAGTTTAGTACGCTGACATCGAAAATCTCTTTTATGCAGTTCGTTGGTGAGATAACCTCGACGCCACCCAGTACTGGAGCGGGAGTTCGGGAGTATCGCCATAACTTGCATAACGGATGCTTTTCGAAGGTTGAGGTAGATGGTTTCCAAAGTTTTCTCGGTTATGTCTTGAAGGATGGATACAGCTGGATGTAGGATTTGCTAGATTTGGGTGAGATATTATGCTTCCCCTGTATCCCCAACACCTGATTGCATAACCGGAAAGGTTCGGGAGTTTCATAGGTGGGAATTCTTGTAGCTCTAGTTCTTCTTCCATGGATATTTGGTTTGAGATTGGGATTTCTTACCGAGTATTTGTTCTTGATCCGTACCTTGTTGATTTATTTCTCTACCTAAATTCTAAGTGGCTTCTCAATATATGGATATGTGACCATTTCAAGAGGAATGCATTCGTTCATTTTGTTCGGATGTGAAGACTATATGTTGCAATTTTCATTCCGTTGGATTCAGCTTCATTTATCTGTCTATGTGCTAACGGTGGTCAACCTCTTCAGGATGGCTCCCGCTAAGAGCACCAGTCAGAATCAGAATCAAGATCCGCCACCACCTCCACCTCCTCCGGAGGCATGGCAAGCAGTGATGGCCGCAACCAATGCAAACACACAGTTGATCATGCAAATTCTTCAAGAGCGCAATCAAGGCAACCAAGGGAACCAAGGCAACAATCAGAATCACTTTGCTACACTCAACCAGTTCCTTGCTAACGGGCCAAAGACTTTCAGCAATTGTTTTGAGGCAACCGATGCTGACGATTGGCTTGTGGATCTGTGCAAGCATTTCGAGTGCAGTAACATCAGGCCTGAGGACTTTGTCAAGTTCGCTTCCTTCCAACTCAAAGATCAAGCTGCAGAATGGTTCCAGCAGTACAAGGATTCCAGAGGTGGACGTGCGATTACCTGGGATGAATTCCGTCAAGATTTCAGAGCTCACCATATCCCTCAGAGCGTGGTTGAAAGCAAGCGTGAGGAATTCTGCAACCTAAAGCAAGGCTCTTTGTCTGTCTATGACTACAACAAGTTGTTTCAGAAGCTCGCCCGCTTTGCCAAGCAGGACGTACCTGATGAGAAGAGCATGATATACCAGTTCAGGGGTGGTCTCAGAGAAGAAATTCAGCTAGCTCTTGTTCTCTTCGAGCCCTTAAGATACGATGAGTTCTACAACATGGCACTGAAGCAAGAGGCCGCTCAACTGAGGTGTGATGCTTCCAAGAAGGGAGTCAGAGACACTACTCCTTCTTCCTCTACTCAAGTGGCCAAGCAGCAGAAGTATTGGCTTCCTCCTCCTCCATTCCGTCAGCCGTATCAGCAGAAGAGCAAAGGTGGCAGTGGATCTTCCCCCCCCCCCAACCCCGGCTTTCAGAACAAGACTTCGTCTCAAGCTTCAAGATCAAGTGCTCCGTATCACCGTCCGCTTTCAGAGGTCACATGCAACAAGTGCCAACAGAAGGGTCACTATGCCAACAAGTGTCTCAATCAGAGGCGTCTTCCTCCTCCTCCTCCTATGAGATCGGCAAGTACAGCTATCGTCAAGCATAACACCAAGTCCGCCAAGGTCAACTTGATGAATGTAGCTCAGGCAGAGGACTCGCTAGATGTGATTATGGGTAACCTTCCTGTTAACGATATTCCTGCCAAAGTTCTTTTTGACACTGGTGCATCACATTGTTTCATCTCGAGACCATTTGTTTCTAAGCATGAGTTGCCTTTACAAGATTTGCCTAGACAGTTATCTGTTGTTTCTCCGGGTAAATTCATGAATGCAAGCGCTATGGCCCCGGATGTTACTATCACGTTGGGCGATTACAAGTTTCTCTCTTCTCCGGTGGTTCTTGGTAACTCAGATATTGATCTTATTCTCAGAATGGATTGGCTTTCTAAGCACAAGGCACATCTTGACTGTGCAGCCAGGCAGATTCAATTGACTCATTCGTCTGAGGATGTAATTGTCTTTGCCGCTTGCGATGATACCATCCGTCTGTTTTCTCTCAATGAGAAGGGTGAACTGGATGCCATCTCGCAAATTCCAGTCGTTTTCGAATATCAAGACGTCTTTCCAGAAGAGCTTCCAGGAATGCCTCCGCACCGGCCAGTTGAATTCGTTATTGATCTTGAGCCTGGCACGGAACCTGTGTGCAAGCGTCCTTACAAGTTCGGACCTGAAGAGTTGAAGGAGCTAAAGAAGCAACTCGATATTCAAGAGAGAATGGGTCTCATCCGGCCTAGTTCTTCTCCATGGGGTTGTGGTGTTCTTTTTGTGAAGAAGAAGGATGGAACGGACCGGCTTTGTGTTGATTACCGTCCATTGAACAAGAAGACTATCAAGAACAAATACCCACTTCCCAACATCAATGAGCTGTTCGAACAACTCAAAGGTGCCCAAGTATTCTCCAAGCTTGATCTCCGTATGGGTTATCATCAGATTCGAATCCGTGAGCAAGATATTCCCAAGACGGCTTTCAGGACAAGCTATGGTTCATATGAATACACTGTCATGTCTTTTGGCCTCGTCAATGCTCCTCTGACTTTCTCTCGCATGATGAACTTCATCTTCAACGCCTACACCAATGACTTTGTTTTGGTCTATCTCGATGACATTCTGGTTTTCTCGAAGAACAAGGAAGATCATGCCAAGCACTTGCGTTTGGTACTCGATAAGTTGAGGGAACACAAGTTCTACGCCAAGTTCTCCAAGTGCGAATTTTGGCTCGATGAGGTTCTTTATCTTGGTCATATCATCTCTGCCAAGGGAATTGCGGTGAATCCTGAGAAGGTGTCTGCAATTATGAATTGGGAACCTCCTCAGAACGTGAAGCAACTCCGTAGCTTCCTCGGTCTCGCAAGCTATTACTGAAGATTCGTTGAAAACTTTTCTAAGATCGCGAAGCCTCTCTCAAATATTCTCCAGAAGCACGTCAAGTACGTTTGGTCTTCGGAGTGTGACATTGCTTTCAACACTTTGAAAGAAAAATTGATCACTGCTCCAGTTCTGACTCCGCCTGATGAATCCAAACGGTATGAGGTCTTTTGTGATGCCTCTCTCCAAGGTCTTGGCGCAGTGTTGATGCAAGAGAAGAAAGTTGTTGCTTATACCTCTCGCCAGTTAAAGCCCAATGAGAAGAACTACCCCACTCATGACCTCGAGTTGGCGGCAGTTGTGCATGCTCTTTTGACTTGGAGACATCTCTTATTGGGAAGAAAAGTGGACATTTTCACTGACCACAAGAGTCTCAAGTACATCTTCACTCAGCCTAATCTCAACCTCAGGCAGACTCGATGGGTCGAAATGATTCAAGAGTATAACCCGAGTATCGAGTATACTCCAGGCAAGGCCAATGTGATTGCTGACGCATTGAGCAGGAAAGCTTATTGCAACAGTCTGATTCTCAAGCCTTATCAACCAGAGCTTTGTGAAGCTTTCCGCAAACTTAATCTGCAAGTTGTTCCTCAAGGTTTCCTCGCCAACCTTCAAGTCTCTCCTACCTTGGAAGACCAGATTCGCCAAGCCCAGCTTCTTGATGCTATGGTGAAAAAGGTGAAGATTGGGATTGCCAAGAGTCAACCCAAGTACAAGTGCTACCGCCTTGATGACAAGGATACTCTCTTCTTCGAGGATCCTATTGTTGTGCCCAAAGGTGACCTTCGTAAAGTGATCATGAACAAGGCTCACAATTATCTCCTCTCCATCCACCATGGGAGCACGAAGATGTATCAGGACCTCAAGCAGACTTATTGGTAGACTCGAATGAAGCGCGAGATTGCTCAATTCGTGAATGAATGCGATGTCTGCAGAAGAGTGAAGGCGGAACACCAAAGACCAGCTGGTCTCCTCCAACCTCTTGCCATTCCAGAATGGAAGTTTGACCACATTGAGATGGACTTCGTGACTGGGTTTCCAAAGTCCAAGCGTGGCAATGATGCTATATTCGTTGTCATCGACAAACTCACTAAAGTGGCTCATTTTCTGCCTATCAAAGAGTCGATCACTGCAGCTCAATTGGCGGAACTCTATACCTCTCGAATTGTCTCTCTGCACGGTATTCCACAAGTGATCTCTTCAGACCGTGGCAGCATCTTTACCTCCAAGTTTTGGGATTCTTTTCAGAAGGCCATGGGAACCAACATCCGTTTCAACACAGCTTTCCATCCTCAAACTAGTGGTCAAGTCGTGCGTGTCAACCAGATTCTTGAAGATATTCTTAGGGCTTGTGTGATCTTCTTCGGCATGAAGTGGGAGGATTGTCTTCCTTATGCTGAATTCTCCTACAACAACAGTTTTCAAGCAAGTTCGGGCAAGGCCCCATTTGAAATTCTGTATGGCAGGAAGTGCCGTACCCCTCTCAACTGGTCCGAAACCGGTGAACGTCAGCTTCTCAGAAATGACTTAATCACAGAGGCAGAGGAGATGTGCAAAGTCATTCGAGATAACCTCAAAGCAGCCCAATCCCACCAGAAGAGCTACTATGATAGTAAGCACCGTGATTTGGCTTTCGAGATCGGAGATCATGTTTACCTCCGCGTCTCTCCTATGAAAGGTACTCGTCACTTCGGTATCAAAGGGAAGCTTGCCCCCAGATACGTGGGACCTTTCAAGATTGTCAGCAAGAGAGGCGATCTCGCCTATCAACTCGAGCTTCCTTCAAACTTTGCAAATGTTCATGACGTGTTCCATGTCTCCCAGCTCCGAAAGTGCTTCAAGACTCCTGACCGCACCGTCAACTTCGAGGACATTGAGCTCCAAGAAGATCTCTCCTATCGTGAGCACCCAGTTGCTATCCTTGAAGAGACTGAACGCAAGACTCACAACAAGTTAATCAAATTCCTCAAAGTCAAGTGGTCACACCATTCCGACCGTGAAGCTACCTGGGAACGCGAGGATCACCTCCGTTCTGAGTACCCAGCGTTCTTTCAGTCCTAGATCTCGGGACGAGATCCTTTCGTAGTGGTGGAGTGTTGTAACACCCCGGTTATGACTTTCCCAATATGTATTCCAACTCTTGTCGTTTCCGGCCTTAAGTTATTTTATTTTCTCGGGTTCGGGTTTTTGTCTCCGTGTGTTGTTGTCGTTGTCATGCATCTCATATCATGTCATCATGTGCATTGCATTTGCATACGTGTTCGTCTCATGCATTCGAGCATTTTCCCCGTTGTCCGTTTTGCATTCCGGCGCTTCGTTCTCCTCCGGTGGTCATTTCTACCTTTCTTTCGTGTGTGGGGACTAAACATTTCCGGATTCGACCGAGACTTGCCAAGCGGCCTTGTTTTACTACCGGTAGACTGCCCGTCAAGTTTCGTACCATTTGGACTTCGTTTGATACTCCAACGGTTAACCGAGGGACCGAAAAGGCCTCGTGTGTGTTGCAGCCAAACACCCCTCCAAGTTGGCCCAAAACCCACCTAAATCCTCTCCATCATCTAGAGCGTTCGATCACGATCGCGTGGCCGAAAACCGCACCTCATTTGGACTCTCCTAGCTCCCTCTATGCCTATATATATCTTCCCCATTCGAAATCTCGGGAGAAACCCTAACCCTCCTCCTCATCCAGCCGCCGGACAAAATCCGGACGGCCGGACATTGTCCGCCCACCGCCGCCGACCTATCAGGTCTTGCCATGTGGCGCCCGCGCACCCACTTCGCCGCCGCAGTGCCGGCGGCCCGCGACGCCCGCTCGGGGCCCCCGAGGCCCGCATCGGCCCGCCGCCTCACGCCCGCATGCCGCCGCCACCCTCCTCGCGTCCGGCCGCCCGACACCATCGGCGCCGCCGCCCGCCATCGACGCCAGTCGGCTATGAGCTCGCCGGACCGACCCCGCCGCCTCCCGACCGGCGTCACGCCGCCCGGGACCCCCGCCGACGACCTCTCCTCCGACCCCGCCGGCCTCGGCCTCTCCCTCCTCGTCTCCGACCTCCGGCGACGCCCCGCGGTTACTCCGGCGAACAGGTCTCCGGCGAACCTCGAAACACGTGAGATCCGGATCTGGATCTAGATCCAAAACGACGGTTGACTTTCTCCCGAAACCCTAATCCATATGCCCATGTTCATCGTGCCATAACTTTGCTTCCGTAGCTCCGTTTTGGGCATATAGCATCTCAAAATGTTCATCTCAGAGAGCACATCATTTTATTCCATTGCATCATTTTCATTTGAGTTCATATTGATGCCCGAAATGCTGTTGGAAGAGTGCTACTTGAGATAATTGTCAGATCTGCTACTCCATTTAGATATTTGTCATTTTTGCCATGATTATTGTGTGCATGATGTGCCCATGAGCTCTACATATGTTTTGTTAAGGGTTTTGCCATCTTTCCAGAGGTGCATCCCATGTATTTTTGTGATGTGTGTGGTGACTAGCACAAGCTTGCAAAGTGAGGCACTTGCTAATGCTGATTTCAGGGACTTAGCATTTCCACTAAGTCCTGGAGCTGTTTATTTCATATGGCCATATGTTCATGTTGTTTCCTAGTGATCCGTGCCTCTTTCGAGGATGATCAGTAAGGAGGTTTTGTTAATCTTGTAGTTCTCTATCCATCCATGTCTTTGTTTGCAATTATGGAGCACCCTAGCTTGAGTCAATCGAGCTCTACTTTTGCTACTTCGTGAATCTGGGCAGATTGTCTACTTGTTAGCGATTTTGCCAATGATGTTGTAGTTGATCCGTGCATGCTATGCTATTGTTCTTGCCATGTCTAGCTTGCATTTTGTGTATTCTTGATGGATGTATGCTTATCTTGTCATGACTTGCCCCGTAGTGAGTGCATCGAGCTCGTAAACATGCCTACTTGATATCTGTTTCAGCATGCTCCAGTTTTCACTAAGTCTGTGATCTGATTATGTTTTTGCCATGTTCACATGCTTGCAATTGTATTTTCTGATCCCTTTTGGCTCAAGGTCACTAAGGGACTTTTGTTAAGCTCTTTGAGTTGCTCCATGGCATGCTTTACTTTGCCATGTTCAGGTCCTGTAGCATGTAGTTTTGTTGCTCCGAAGAGTGCTACCTGATCTGAAATTCCAGACAAGTGCTAATTTCACTAAGTCTGAAATCTGTTTGCCATATGCATTTTTTCCATGCTTGTTTGAACCTGTTAATGGATGAATTGGCCGTAGCTCAGTGCTAGACTTTTGTTAAGAATCATGAATGCATCCCTGCCATGTATTTGGCTGCCATGTTTGGGTGCTGTAGCACGTTCATCTTGTTGCATTTAGATGACTACTTGCTGTAAATCGCAGAACGTGGTCATATTTGAATTGCTTGCCATTTCCAAACCGTTACTCCGATTCCAGCGTTCTTTATATCGCTTTCAAGCGATTTCATCTCATCATTCCAGTGGCACACTTGGAATCCCAAGTTGAGGCCAGGTTCATGCATTCCTTGTCAAATCTTGCATATGCATCCCGCATCGCATCCCGCATAGCATACCATCCTTGCATCATATTGTTTGATCCTTGCACGTGGTTTATTGTGCTCCGTTTGCTTGTTTGTCTTGTTTGGGTAGAGCCAGGAGACGAGGTCGCTAACGAGGTGCCCGTTGAGTTTGCTTTCGAGGATCCAGTCAACTCTGACAACTTTGCAGGCAAGATGATCATACCCTCGAAATCACTACTATCTTTGCTTTGCTAGATGCTCGCTCTTTTGCTATGCCAATGCTACGATGCCTACCACTTGCTTTAAAGCCTCCCAAATTGCCATGTCAAACCTCTAACCCACCATGTCCTAGCAAACCGTTGATTGGCTATGTTACCGCTTTGCTCAGCCCCTCTTATAGCGTTGCTAGTTGCAGGTGAAGATTGGAGACCGTTCCTTGTTGGAACATTTATTTACTTGTTGGGATATCATTATATTATCTTGTTATCTTAATGCATCTATACACTTGGTAAAGGGTGGAAGGCTCGGCCTCTTGCCTATTGTTTTGTTCCACTCTTGCCACCCTAGCTTCCGTCATATCGGTGTTATGTTCCCGGATTTTGCGTTCCTTACGCGGTTGGGTTATAATGGGAACCCCTTGATAGTTCGCCTTGATTAAAGCTTTTCCAGCAATGCCCAACCTTGGTCTTACCATTTGCCACCTAGCCTCTTTTTCCCTTGGGTTTCCGGAGCCCGAGGGTCATCTTATTTTAAACCCCCCCCCCCCGGGCCAGTGCTCCTCTGAGTGTTGGTCCAACCGAGCGATGTCCTGGGCTACCAGGGGCAACTCTGGGCTGGCCTACCCAACGTCTGGCTCATCTGAGTGTGCCCTGAGAACGATATATGTGCAGCTCCTATCAGGATTTGTCAGCACATTCGGGCGGTGTTGCTGGTCTTGTTTTAACCTGTCAAAGTGTCTTGAAGAACCGAGATACCGAGTCTGATCAGAACGTCTCGGGAGGAGGTCTATTCCTTCGTTGACCATGAGAGCTTGTCATGGGCTAAGTTGGGACTCTCCTGCAGGGATTTGAACTTTCGAAAGCCGTGCCCGCGGTTATGGACAGATGGGAATTTGTTAATGTCCGGTTGTAGATAACTTAAACCTTAACTTATTTAAAATGAAACAACCGTGTGAGTTACCGTGATGGCCTCTTCTCGGCGGAGTCCGGGAAGTGGACACGGTGTTGGAGTAATGTTTGCGCAGGTTGCTCTCTAGTTTCTCGCTCGCGCTTTGCCTTCTCTTCTCGCTCTCTTTTGCGAACAGGATAGCCAGCATATATGCTAGTCGTGTCCTGCAGCTCCACCATATTTACCTTGCCTTACCTATAAGATTAAATAGTCTTGATCGCGAGGGTGCGAGATTGCTGAGTCCCTGTGGCTCACAGATTACTATTACACCAGATGCAGGGCCTGATGATTCCGCTCCAGGTGACGCGCTTGAGCTCAAGTGGGAGTTCGACGAGGACTCTCAACGATACTACGTGTCTTTCCCTGATGATCAGTAGTGGTGCCCAGTTGGGGGTGATCGGGACCATGTCGCATGTTGGGTTATCTTTTATTTTGGCGCCGTAGTCGGGCCATGAGTGTTTGAATGATGTAATGTTATTTATGTACTTGATTGACGTGGCGAGTGTAAGCCAACTATGTTATCTCCCCTTTTACTATCTATATATTACATGGGATGTTGTGATGATTGCCTAACTTGCGACATATGCCTTCAATGCGATTATGTCTCTAAGTCGTGCCTCGACACGTGGGAGCTATAGTCGCATCGAGGGTGTTACAAAGATATACCATTTGTCTTTGGTGATGATTGTGTAGAAGCATTTGAAATACTAAAGAAAGCATTAGTCTCTGCACCTATTGTTCAGCCACCTGATTGGAATTTACCCTTTGAAATTATGTGCGATGCTAGTGATTATGCTGTAGGTGTTGTTCTAGGGCAAAGAGTTTATAAGAAATTAAATGTTATTCATTATGCTAGTAAGACTCTAGACAATGCTCAAAGAAATTATGCTACTACTGAAAAAGAGCTTTTAGCAGTTGTATTTTCTTGTGATAAGTTCAGACCTTATATTGTTGATTCTAAAGTAACTATTCACACTGATCATGCTGCTATTAAATACCTTATGGAAAAGAAAGATGCTAAACCTAGACTTATTAGATGGGTTCTCTTGCTACAAGAATTTGATTTGCATATTGTTGATAGAAAGGGAGCTGAGAACCCCGTTGCAGACAACTTATCTAGGTTAGAAAATATTCTTGATGACCCACTACCTATTAATGATGACTTTCCTGATGAACAATTAAATGTTATAAGTACTTCTCGTAGTACTCCATGGTATGCTGATTATGCTAATTATATTGTTGCTAAGTTTATACCACCTAGCTTCACAAACCAGCAAAAGAAAAAATTCTTCTATGACTTGAACATTACTTTTGGGATGACCCACATCTTTATAAAGGAGTAGATGGTGTTATTAGACATTGTGTACCTGAGCATGAACATGAACAGATCCTACGCAAGTGTCATTCCGAGTCTTATGGAGGACACCACGCTGGAGATAGAACTGCACATAAGGTATTGCAATCTGTTTTTATTGGCCTACTCTCTTCAAGGATGCCCGTAAGTTTGTCTTGTCATGTGATGAATGTCAAAGAATTGGTAATATTAGTAGACGTCAAGAAATGCCTATGAATTATTCTCTTGTTATTGAACCGTTTGATGTTTGGGGCTTTTATTATATGGGACCTTTTCCTGCCTCTAATGGATATACACATATTTTAGTTGCTGTTGATTACGTTACTAAGTGGGTAGAAGCTATTCCAACTAGTAGTGTTGATCATAGCACTTCTTTCAAAATTCTTAAGGAAGTTATTTTTCCGAGGTTTGGTGTCCCCAGATATTTAATGACTGATGGTTGTTCACACTTTATTCATGGTGCTTTCCGTAAAATGCTTGCTAAATATGATGTTAATCATAGAATTGCATCTCCTTATCACCCACAGTCTAGTGGTCAAGTAGAGTTGAGCAATAGAGAGCTCAAATTAATTTTGCAAAAGACTGTTAATAGGTCTAGAAAGAATTGGTCTAAGAAACTTGATGATGCATTATGGGCATATAGAACTGCATACAAAAATCCTATGGGTATGTCTCCATATAAAATGGTATATGGAAAAGCATGTCACTTACCTCTCGAACTAGAACATAAGACATATTGGGCTATTAAGGAGCTCAACTATGATTTCAAACTTGCCGGTGAGAAGAGGTTATTTGATATTAGCTCACTTGATGAATGGAGAACCCAAGCATATGGAAATGCCAAGTTATTTAAAGAAAAAGTTAAAAGATGGCATGACAAAAGGATACAAAAGCGTGAGTTTAATGTAGGTGATTATGTATTGCTATACAACTCTTGTTTAAGATTTTTTGTAGGAAAACTTCTCTCTAAATGGGAAGGCCCCTATGTTATCGAGGAGGTCTATCGTTCCGGTGCAATAAAAATCAACAACTTCGAAGGCACAAATCCGAAGGTGGTAAACGGTCAAAGAATCAAACATTACATCTCAGGTAATCCCATAAATGTTGAAACCAATATTATTGAAACCGTAACCCCGGAGGAATACATAAGGGACACTTTCCG
Source organism: Triticum urartu (assembly GCF_003073215.2). Lineage (NCBI taxonomy): Eukaryota > Viridiplantae > Streptophyta > Magnoliopsida > Poales > Poaceae > Triticum > Triticum urartu. The sequence goes on from NC_053024.1 coordinate 401,657,630, forward strand.
GAACGTTTCAGACTCCGAAAGGGAATAGGTATGTGGTACGGTAAGTAAACCGACTCCAAAACAATTTCTAAGGCAATATTTCTCCGTTTTGGAATATTTAGAAAAATAGAAAAATAAGTAGCAGTCCGGGAAGGACACGAGGGCCCTACGATGGTGGTGGGCGCGCCCCCCTACCTCGTGAGCACCTCATGTGCCTTCCGGACTTCGTTTTATTGTACGATACATATTTTGGTTGGTAAAAATTCATTATATATTCTCCCGAAGGCTTTGACTCCCGTATGACGCAAATCTCCTCTGTTCTTGTTTCGAGCTGTTTTTCTATTAGGGTTATCAAGGCCAGGCATCTTGTCGTCCCCCTCCTCCAACAATGGTGACAACGATGCTTGGCTAATGAGGATAGATCTGAAGGGGGAAGAACCCACGAAGGTCAACAAGGATGAAAGGATCAAGAAGGCCATGGAGGATCAAGCTCCGGCAGCAAAAGACATCCTTCAACTTGATCATAACCTTCTTACCCCAACTGAGATCGAAGCTTTCAAGATGATTGAGTTAGCTCGTATATAGAATAAGTATCTCACACAAGAAAATATTTTGTTGAAGGAGCATATTGTCGCACTCAAGGGCATTATCCGCAAGTTGGAGGACCTCTTACGCTCGATGTGCGATTATCCATCACCACCACCTTCTTCACCGACCAAGGAGGTATAATCACATGGGTATGGGCACTCCCCTTGGCAACTGCCAAGCTTGGGGGAGGTGCCCCGGTATCGTATCACAATCACATCTCCTATCTTTACTGTTTTTCTTAGTTCGATCCTATTAGTAGTATCTTGATCTAGTAGAATAAAGTTTATGGCATGATCTAGTTTTGAGTTTTGTTTTATGATCTCTCTATGTAATAGATTCCGTGAGTTATATATAATAAAGATTAGTGTTGAGTCAAGGGCCTGATTATTTTGCCATGGTCTTGGGTGAATAAAAGAAAAGAGAAAAAGAATAAAAAGAAACAACAAGTTCATATTGATCTTATTGAGAGTAATGACTTCACATAGAAAGAGTATGATGATTAAAAGTTTTTGGGAATTGGCAGACATAGCTTTGGTCATTGTTGCAATTAGTAGGAAGTAATAAGGAAAGAGAGGTTTTCACATATAGATATATTATCATTGACATCTTTTATGATTGTAAGCACTCATCAAAATATGACATGCTAAAGAGTTGATATTGGACAAGGAAGACAACGTAATGAGTTATGTCTTTCTTATATCTGAGATAAAGTATGTTGTCATGGTTCCTCTAACTTGTTGAGCTTGCCTTTCCCCCTCATGCTAGCCAAATTCTCAGCACCAAGTAGAAATACTACTTGTGCTTCCAAATATCCCTCAACCAGTTTTGCCATGATAGTCCACCATATCTACCTATGGATTCGTAAGATCCTTCAAGTAAGTTGTGATCGGTGCCAAGCAATAAAAATTGCTCTAAATATGTATGATTGATTGGTGTGGGAGAAATATGCTTTATACGATCTTGTGATGTGGAAGTAATAAAAGCGACGGACTGCATAATAAAGGTTCACATCACAAGGGGCAATATAAAGTGACGTTCTTTCGCATTGAGATTTTATATATCCAACCATAAAAGCGCATGGCAACCTCTGCTTCCCTCTGCGAAGGGCCTATCCTTTATTATTATCTTCTACCTTATGCAAGAGTCACGGTGATCTTCACCTTTCCTTTTTCATTTTATCCTTTGGCAAGCTCAGCATGTTGGAAAGAACATGATATATATATCTAATTGGATGTAGGGGAGCATGAACCGTTATTGTTGACATTACCCTTGAGGTAAAAGGTTGTGGGGCAAAACTATAAGCCCATATCTTTCTCTGTGTTCGATTAAAACTCTGTAACCACAAGTATTGCGTGAGTGTTAGCAATTATGGAGGACTAAATGATAGTTGAGTATGTGGACTTGCTTTTTAGCTCTGACATAGACTCTTTCCGATGTTATGATAAATTGCAATTGCTTCAGTGACTGAGATTATAGTTTGTTGGAACCCAATAAGGTTTATGATTTATACTTTTGCATTGTGAATAGATCATCACTTGAACATAAGTAATCATATGACAAAACCTATATATGTTGCTGTTATAAGAATAATCATGATGCCTGCATGTCTGTGTTTTATTTTTATCGACGCCTCTACCTCTAAACATGAGGACATATTTATTGTTATCGGCTTTTTGCTTGAGGACAAGCGAGGTCTAAGCTTGGGGGAGTTGATACGTCCATTTTGCATCATGCTTTTATATAGATATTTATCGCATTATGGACTGTTATTTCACTTTATATCACAATACTTATGGCTATTCTCTCTTATTTTACAAGGTTTACATAAGGAGGGAGAATGCCAGCAGCTGGAATTCTGGGCTGGAAAAGGAGCAAATATTAGAGACCTATTCTGCGCAACTCCAAAAGTCCTGAAACTCCACGGAACGTCTTAAAAGAAATAAAGAAAAATCCATGCCAAAGATGAAGGCCAGGGGGGCCACACCCTTCTCACGAGGGTGGGGGGTGCCCCCCTAGGGCGCGCCCCCCTACCTCGTGGCCTCCCTGGTGGGTCTCCGATGTCCATCTTCTCCTATATGAAGTCTTTCGATGAGAAAAAAATAGGAAGCAACCTTTCGGGACGAGACTCCGCCGCCACGAGGCGGAACCGAGGCGGAACCAATCTAGAGCTCCAGCAGAGATGTTCTGCCAGGGAAACTTCCCTCCGGGAGGGGGAAATCATCACCATCGTCATCACCAACGCTCCTGTCATCAGGAGAGGGCAATCTCCATCAACATCTTCACAAGCACCATCTCATCTCCAAACCCTAATTCATCTCTTGTATCCAATTCTTATCTCAAAGTCCGGGATTGGTGCTAGTAGGTTGCTAGTAGTGTTGATTACTCCTTGTAGTGGATGCTAGTTGGTTTATTTGGTGGAAGATCATATGTTCAGATCCTTTATGCATATTATTACCCCTATGATTATGAACATGAATATGCTTTGTGAGTAATTACGTTTGTTCCTGAGGACAAGGGAGAAGTCTTTGTATTAGTAGTCATGTGAATTTGGTATTCGTTTGATATTTTGATAAGATGTATGTTGTCTAGCCTCTAGTGGTGTTATGTGAATGTCGACTACATAACACTTCACCATTATTTGGGACTAGAGGAAGGCATTGCGAAGTAATAAGTAGATGATGGGTTGCTAGAGTAACAAAATCTTAAACCCTAGTTTATGCATTGCTTCGTAAGGGGCTGATTTGGATCCATATGTTTCATGCTACGGTTAGGTTTACCTTAATACTTTTGTTGTAGTTGCGGATGCTTGCAATAGAGGTTAATCATAAGTGGGATGCTTGTTCAAGTAAGAACAGCACCCAAGCACCGGTCCACCCACATATCAAATCATGAAAGAATCGAAGGCGAATCATATGAACGTGATGAAAACTAGCCTTATGATATTCCCATGTGTCCTCGGGAGCGCTTTTCCTATTATAAGAGTTTGTTCCGGCTTGTCCTTTGCTACGAAAAGGATTGTGCCACCTTGCTGCACCTTATTTACTATTGTTACTTGTTGCTCGTTACAATTTACCTTATTACAAAACTATCTGTTACCACTTATTTTAGTACTTGCAGAGAATACCTTGCTGAAAACCGCTTTATCATTTCCTTCTGCTCCTCATTGGGTTCGACACTCTTACTTATCGAAAGAACTACGATAGATCCCCTATACTTGTGGGTCATCAGCATACGGATGAGCGCAGAAGTACCAAGGGCTATATAGTAGCCCCACCATCAAACTCCTATGGCTAAGTGAAAGTGTTAAAGCAATATAGTCCGATTGCCTCGTTCGCTGTGCTATCACCTCCTTAATGGACGAAGACATTGGATCAAGTGTGGATATGCTTTTCTGCGAACACCCCCGCATTATATGCGTGGGGGCGGAAGCTGACGACTGCAAACTTTCAGGTTATACACATATATACATCAACGGCCGCACAGGAGGCATCACAGTACTTTCGGGAAAAAGTATAAATACAGCCTTGATAATTCAATAAACATTGTTTCTACAATGGGAGTACATGTTACTAGAACATGATATTCTTCGAGCACTACGCCTCTATCGAACAAGCGCCTTCGAGAACTTCTTCAAAGTAGTGCTCGGCAGCCACTCGGCCTACGGCCGAACCCTGTGTCGCAACAATGGTGGCCTCCATCTCCGCCTAGTATGTCTTAACACGGGCAAAGGCCATCCGCGCACCCTCTATGCACGCCGATCTCTTTACAGCATCGATGCATGGCACAACACCAAGGAATTGTTGCACTAAACTAAAGTAGCTATTCGGCCTTGGCCCTCCCGGCCACAGATGATCTACAACAGACCTCATGGCAAGTCCGGACAACCTATGGAGCTCGGCCCACTCGGCCATTCGCTCATTCCACAGCAGCGGACGAATTGGAGCATGAAACTGTGACAAGAACAACTTCTCCACTTCGCGATCTTTCTGATCCTAGAAGTACTCGGCCGCATCAGTAGCACTTGCAGCCAAATCCACATAAGCGTCCGCAGAACTCCATAGTCGGTCAAGAGGAGCATACTTCGGATCTCCGAATTTAGTCCGCAACAAGAAGGGCTTCCCACACACGATATCTGCAGCTTGATGCAGCTCCTCCTTCGTCGCTCTAATTTTGGAGTGGGCTTCCTTGGCAGCTACCAGGGCCTTCTCCAGGTCTATCGCCCTCGCTCGGCTTTCTTCTTCAAGAAGCTGGTAATGGTCAGCGGCATCTTTTAATTCTACAGCCATTTTGGCTATTATTTCCTTGCTCTCACACTGCGTGGCCTGTTCGGCCCTTAACTCTCCGGCCGCCTTTAGAGCGGCCGCATTGCTACTCCTTGCTTGCTCCTTGGCTCAGGCCAGCTCCGCCCAAAGGGTCTCCACGGTGGCAGCTCCATCTACATTCACAACATATTAAAGATACTGACATCATGCTCCTCTTATTATGTGACGATCACCAGAGAAATCACTCACCCTTTGCCTCATAGAGCCGCTAGTTGACAAGCACGATATCGGCATCGGCCGCATCAAGTTGCCGCTTTGGCTCGGTAAACCCATCAGTTCGGCTAGCCACGGTAGCCTCAGCCACCTGCACATAAAGGCAGTCGGGTTATTACCCAGGAATATAATCCTCGGGTTGCCTCCGTTCTCGACGACAACCAGAGTCTCAGGGGCTACTATCTGCATAGGGCACACCTAACATGTGCGGTACTATCAAAAACATGCACTATTTCACGTACCTCAAAGCCCTTCAGCAGACTCATAAAGGCTTCATGCAAACCACTTTCAGCGGATGAAATCCTTTCAATTACCGTACCCATTAGCGTATGATGCGCTTCCGAGACGGCCGCTTGCCCCAGAAGATCCGTCAGCACGTCCGACCACACACTGTACGGTTCCGGACCCTTGCTGTCGCTCTCCTTAGAAGCCGGAAACTGGGGATTTCGGGAAGCCAAAGGGTTATCCTCTGGCCTTGGCGGATCCGGAGATATACTCCACGACGACACTTCAGGGTCGCCCGCCTCCGGAGGCGGGGTGTCAGGGGGAGGCGTTTCGCTCTCCATCATCTCCGGAAGGAGATCCCCCGAAGAAAAACTCTGTCGAGAAGGGCAATGATCTGGACTACAATTTATAAGCATCGGTTATTGTCTTCGGAAGTAAGGTAGGATATTTTCACTATTATGTACTTTTCGATTACTTAGAGCTCGGTAGAGGGCTGATCCCCGCGCGGACATTGTGCGGCAAGAATACCCTCCGAGGCAGGACCCTCTGATGAAGATTTCTTCTCCCGTTTGGAAACCTTAGTTTCCGGATCTTCAGAGGTAGTCCTCTTCCTTCCCCTGGGAGAGAGAATGTCATATTCTTCCCCTTGGTTATCCTCCCCCGCCGAGGAGCTCATTCCCTCGGTTGGAATAAGAAGCGAGTGAGGCCCGCTTTTGCCCTCTTTATTCCCCCTTCATCTTCCTTTGAGGGCACTAGATAAGGTGTCGGCTCGAGCATCTTTTCCAGCACCGGATTGTCCAAGCCCTCAGGAAGGGGGGCCGAACACCTGATCATCTTCGCCTTTGTTATCTAGTCCTGGCCAAAGAGAGACTCTTTAGAATGATGCCATGATAAATAAAAGGACGACGGGTTCAGCCATGGGATTACTTACTTGGGTAGAAGGGTGGTTGCAGCTCAAACCCACATCCTCGGAGGTGTCCAGACACTTATTTGGGGTCGGAAGAATGATTTGTACATCCCTTCGAGCATCATGCCGAGGAAATGTTGAATAGCTCGCGGTCCTTCCGCGTTGAATTCCCACATACGGAGGGGCCGGCGTTTGCAAGGCTGGACTCGACGAACTAGCATAACTTGCATTACCATAACCATACTGAAATCTCTCTCAAAGAGATCTCAGATACGGCTCTGCAGTATCGGCACGTCCTTTGCTGGACCCCAGCTCAGCCGCCTGCTGATCCATGACATCAGTTGCGGTGGGGGGCCCGAGCGAAAGGTGGGGGCGGCTACCCACTTGGCACTTCGAGGAGCTATGATGTAAAACCACTCCCAGTGCCACAATCCGGACACCTCTGGGAAGGAACCCGCTGGCCATGGAGCATTAGCGATTTTGCTTATTAAAGCACATCCGCACTCTGCGTGCCGCCCCTCAATCATCTTCGGCTTCACATCGAAGGTCTTGAGCCACAGGATGAAGTGAGGGGTAATGCGGAGGAAGGCCTCACATACGACAATAAATGACGACATGTGAAGAAGGGAGTCTGGGGCTAGATCATGGAAATCCAGCCCATAATAGAACATAAGACCCCTGACAAAGGGATCCAGAGCGAGGCTTAGTCCTCGGAGGAAGTGGGAGATGAACACGACACTCTCGGTGGGTTCGGGAGTAGGGACGACCTGCCCTCAGGCAGGCAGCCTTTGTGAAATTTCGGCGGTAGATATCTGGCCTCTCTCTGCTTCTTGATGTCCTCTTCTGTTATAGAGGAGGGCATCCACCGACCTTGAAGGTTGGATCCGGACATAGCTGAAGGCCCGAAGCGCCTGACTTGAGCTTTGGGTGTTAGAACTCGAGGCGGGGGAAGGATTCGTTTGAGCACGAGAGGGAGAAAGAAAAGGCCTTGTCCTCGTTATAAAGGGGGTGAATATCAAGCGTCCTCCTCGTGGCTGTTTGGGACTTGCCTAAGATCTGGGAGTCATACCAACAGGCACGGTTGGTTACCCACATCTGTATTGATGAGAATCCCATGATAAGGGAGCACGATCTCTGCTTTGACAAGGCGTGTCAAGAAATACGCCTCGCGATATGTGCGGTACTGGTTGAGAAAAACGGCTTGAATAATGACCGGGCCGTGGTGTGATGTCATGCTGTCAAAACATGTCAGCAGATTAGATTTGTGGAAATATTATTCTCTCTACAGTGGTATGTGGAACTTATTTTTCAGGGCCGGACACTATTCTTGTGTTCAAACTCTTCCATGGAGTATTCGGAGGAGGAACCCGCCTTGCAATGCCGAAGACAATACTGCATGCCAGACTCATCGTCATCGAAGCCTGGTTCAGGGGCTACTGAGGGAGTCCTGGATTAGGGGGTCTCTGGACAGCCGGACTATATCCTTTGGCCGGACTATTGGACTATGAAGATACAAGATTGAAGACTTCATCTCGTGTCCGGATGGGACTCTCCTTGGCATGGAAGGCAAGCTAGGCAATACGGATATGTATATCTCCTCCCTTGTAACCGACCTTGTGTAACCCTACCCCCCTCCGGTTTCTATATAAACCGGAGGGATTATTCCGTAGGAAAACATACAATCATACCATAGGCTAGCTTCTAGGGTTTAGCCTCTACGATCTCGTGGTAGATCAACTCTTGTAATACTTATATCATCAAGAACAATCAAGCAGGACATAGGGTATTGCCTCCATCAAGAGGGCCCGAACCTGGGTAAACATCGTGTCCCCTGCCTCCTGTTACCATCCGCCTTAGACGCACAGTTCGGGACCCCCTACCCGAGATCCGCCGGTTTTGACACCAACAGTATTGTTCAGGTTAAGACATGGCAGGATATAACATTTTGAAGGAGTTGGCAGCTTCACGACACCATTGGATTACATATCGAGAACTCATAAGTATCAATGGTTATTGTTCTATCAATGTATCCCATTTCAGATTGGCAAATAAAGAGACGGTTTAAACAATAGTAAAATGATATGACATTGTTCATAGCTAAGACATTGCAGAATATGACATTGTGCTGTAGTGGGTAGGTTCACCACACCACTAGATTACTGATCAAGAACAGAAGCATACATGCAGTGCAAAAGAACATCACTTGCTCTGTATAGTTTAATTTACATGGTATGAAGTAGGAACTTGGTTGTACAACTGAAAACTTAAATTGAGAAGGACAAACTTTTCTTTATGAACTACATAATAAACTTTAAATATGCAATTTGATGCAAGCACCAAAAATAAACAGCTATTGCGGTCATGCCTAACCAAATATACACAACAAAGTTTGAAGGCTTGAGAAGGATAAACTTACATTAGTGGTGAAGACAGGCTCTATAAAGCCCTTGTCCATGCTGATGGGGGGGGGGTAATTCAAGAAGTTTACCCCATAATCTTCTTCATAAGCATTGCCTTCATTCTATATTTTGTGAAGAGTAAATATAGATGTGATAATATAAGAAAAAATGGAGAATATTTAAGATAAGATGAAGAGTGATGCTACATAACCAAGTAGCTATAAATGCAAGTACAGCGATACAGGCAAAAGGTACAGTCAAGAGCAATGCAGAGCTAAACTTCTTTAGTACCATCGGTGTTATCCAACCTTATGGTAAGAGTAAATATAGATCTGATGTGTAGAAAATGGAGGGCAAAGGAAAATAAGCTGCAGAGTGATGGTACATGAACAACTAGCTGTCAATATAAGTACACTGATAAAGGACAGCAGGTACTTACAAGAACAATGCAAAGCTAAAAAATTGCAATGACATTGGATATATTCTACACTAATGTGACCATTCATACAAATCAGATAATTTGGAGCGAACAATTGATAAGCAAGCTATCATGCATACTACTATCACACAATGAACCAGGTATGAATGCAAGTATAGTGATACAGGACAATGGGTACTAACAAGAGCAAAGCAGCAGGCAACATATTTGTGATATCATGTCATCCTTTTCAAACCGGAATTCTTCTTCGAGCAGATTTCTTGCAAAAGAGATCCGTAAGGCACATGCGGAAAAGTAGAAGTTCGAATTGTCATGTGATATCATAGACAGTACCTCATCCTGGGAATGAGACCACTGCATAACAATGTTTTTCCATTCAATGCGTTCTAAATTTAGCACAGGTGACTTCACCGGAAATTCATTTATAGACTTGCCATCAAAGTGTGATTTCCTTAGGTAACACCGATACTGCTGCAATGCTTCCTTGAAAAGTTCAAGCAAGCTTTGCTTGTCATGACTATCCAGATTGACCCTCGCCTACTTACAACAATGTAATGTAAATCATTGATGTATTCAATCAGCAGAAAACAGGAAAATAATCACCATGAAAAATAACACTTACACGTAAGTGGGACAGGAAGATGTGAAAATGGTGTTTGTCTTCACTATAATCTTTCCATGATGGGAATATATGCACGTAGTCCCTAACAACATTGAAAGCATTGTCTTTTAAACTGGGAATAACTGGAATGGGGTTCCAATCTATAGGAATTGGCCATCTCTACGGTTGGGATACGTCTTCGGTCGGTGGACTTCCTGTACTTTTTTCTAGAGTGGGATTTTTCTATGGTATGACTGGTGCTATGGCAAGTGAAATCAGCATACCTTTTGCTGGAGTGCAGGTCCTATGTGGTGTGGCTAGTGGTGTGGTGATACGTCTCCAACGTATCTATAATTTTTGATTGCTCCATGCTATATTATCTTATGTTTTGGACATTATTGGGCTTTATTATTCACTTTTATATTATTTTTGGGACTAAGCTATTAATCGGCGGCCCAGGCCAGAATTGTTATCTTTTGCCTATTTTAGTGTTTCGAAGAAAAGGAATATCAAACGGAGTCCAAACGGAATGAAACCTTTGGGAACGTGATTTTTAGAACGAACAAGATCCAGGAGACTTGGACCCTACGTCAAGCAACAAATTGGGAAGCCACGAGGTAGGGGGGTGCGCCTACCCCCCTAGGCGCGCTCTCCACCCTCATGGGCCCCCTGTTGCTCTACGGACGTACTCCTTCCTCCTATATATACCTATGTACCCCCTAACGATCAGATACAGAGCCAAAACCCTAATTCCACTGCCGTGCCTTTCTGTATCCACGAGATCCCATCTTGGGGCCTGTTCCGGAGCTCCGCTGGAGGGGGCATCAACCACGCAGGGCTTCTACATCAACACCATAGCCCTTCCGATGAAGTGTGAGTAGTTTACCTCAGACCTTCGGGTCCATAGTTATTAGCTAGATGGCTTCTTCTCTCTTTGTGGATCTCAATACATAGTTCTCCCCCTCTCTTGTGGAGATCTATTCGATGTAATCTTCTTTTGCGGTGTGTTTGTTGAGACCGATGAATTGTGGGTTTATGATCAAGTTTATCTATGAACAATATTTGAATCTTTTCTGAATTCTTTTATGTATGATTGGTTATCTTTGCAAGTCTCTTCGAATTATCAGTTTGGTTTGGGCTACTAGATTGATCTTTCTTGCAATGGGAGAACTGCTTAGCTTTGGTTTCAATCTTGTGGTGTCCTTTCCTAGTGATAGTAGGGGCAGAAAGGCACGTATTGTATTGTTTCCATCGAGGATAACAAGATGGGTTTTTTACCATATTGCTTGAATTGATCCCTCTACATCATGTCATCTTGCTTAAAGCGTTACTCTGTTCTCTTGAACTTAATACTCTAGATGCATGCTGGATAGCAGTCGATGTGTGGAGTAATAGTAGTAGATGCAGGAAGGAGTCGGTCTACTTGTCTCGGACGTGATGCATATATACATGATCATACCTAGATATTCTTATAACTACGCTCAATTCTGTCAATTGCTCAACAGTAAATTGTTCACCCACCGTAAAATACTTATGCTCTTGAGAGAAGCCACTAGTGAAACCTATGGCCCCCGGGTCTATCTTCATCATATTAATCTTCCAACACTTAGTTATTTCCTTTGCTTTTTTACTTTGCTTTTATTTTACTTTGCATCTTTATCATACAAATACCAAAAAAATCTTATCTTATCATATCTATCATATCTCACTCTCGTAAGTGACCGTGTAGGGATTGACAACCCCTTATCGCGTTGGTTGCGAGGATTTATTTGTTTTGTGTAGGTGCGAAGGACTTGCGCGTAGCCTCCTAATGGATTGATACCTTGGTTCTCAAAAATTGAGGGCAATACTTACGCTACTTTGCTGCAACACCCTTTCCTCTTCAAGGGAAAAACAACGCAGTGCTCAAGAGGTAGCAAGAAGGATTTCTGGCGCCGTTGCCGGGGAGGTCTATGCAAAAGTCAACATACCAAGTACCCATCACAAACCCTTATCTCCCGCATTACATTATTTGCCATTTGCCTCTTGTTTTCCTCTCCCCCACTTCACCCTTGCCATTTTATTCGCCCTCTCTCTCTCTCTATCCTCCCTCTCTTTCTCTATTTGCCTCTTTCCCATTTGCTTTGATGTCTTACTTGGCTCATTTGCTCATGTGGTTGGAATAGTTGTTTATTTATTACTAAATAGAGAACCTAAGATCTATGGATCCTCATCCGCATGCTAATCTTTTTAAGAGATCCAATTATGATGAACCAATTGCTAATGAGTTTTGTGCACTAGATTATCTTTATGAAGTTTTGCTTGAAATTCGTGAATCTGGAAATTGTGATGAAGTACTTTATGGAGTGATTCATGATAGAACTTTCAATAAAAATCATGATTGCAATGATTTTACTATAAATTCTCTTGATGTCAATAATATGCAAAACCCTAAGCTTGGGGATGCTAGTTTTGCTATGTCTATTATTTGTTGTAATGATCATGATTGGGGTGATTCTCCTTTTGATGTTGAAAATTTATTTAAGCCCCATGATGAATATGAGATTGATATAGTGTTTGCAATATTATTGAAAGTGGTTTTGGAAGAGTGTCAACTTTAGATCCCACATATTTGGAGAATGTTCAATCTTATGAAATTTTTGATAAAAGTGGGTCTGGAGAGATCATGACTTTAGTTAATGTTAATCCCACTATTTTGGAAGAGTGTCAACTTTGCATGCATGTGGATCATGTTGAAAATATTTTATGTGATAGCTATTTTGTTGAATTTGCTTATGATCCTACATGTAATTATTATGAGAGAGGAAAATATGGTGGTAGAAATTTTCATGTTACTAAATTACCTCTCGTTATGTTGAGATTGCTATTGTTTCTTTCCGCTTCCTTGCATATGCTAGTTTTTGCTTGCCTTGATAATTTGTTTGCCTATAAGATGGCTATGCATAGGAAGTATGTTAGACTTATATGTGTTTGTCACGTGTTTTATGATGCTCTCTATGTGCTTCAATTCTTGTCTTTCATGTGAGCATCAATGAAGAATTATGCCTAGCTATAAGGCTTTAAAGAAAAGCGCTTGTTGGGAGGCAACCCAATATTTATCCTTGATTTTTAGTAATAAATAATTTATCTAGCCTCTGTTTTGGTTGTGTTTTTTGTGTTTAATTAGTGTTTGTGCCAAGTAGAACCGTTGGGAAGACTTGGGGAAAGTCTTGTTAATCTTGCTGTAAAAAACACAAACTTTAGCGCTCATGAGAACTGCAGCCATTTTTATTTCGAAAGCGCTATATAGTTAATTCTTTTTGAAGATGATTAATAGATAAATTCCTCATGTCCAGCAATTTATTTTATAATTTTTGGGGTTCCAGATCTTGCGCTAGCTACTGATTACTACAGACTGTTCTGTTTTTGACAGATTCTGTTTTTCGTGTGTTGTTTGCTTATTTTGATGAATCTATGGCTAGTAAAATAGTTTATAAACCATAGAGAAGTTGGAATACAGTAGGTTTAACACCAATATAAATAAAGAATGAGTTCATTACACTACCTTGAAGTGGTCTTTTGTTTTCTTTCGCTAACGGAGCTCACGAGATTTTCTACTTTAAGTTTTGTGTTGTGAAGTTTTCAAGTTTTGGGTAAGGATTTGATGGATTATGGAACAAGGAGTGGCAAGAGCCTAAGCTTTAAAAGCCAAATCTTGGGGATGCCCCGGAAGGCATCCCCTCTTTTGTCTACTTCTATCAGTAACTTTACTTGGAGCTATATTTTTATTCACCACATGATATGTGTTTTGCTTGGAGCATCTTGTATGATTTGAGTCTTTGCTTTTTAGTTTACCACAATCATCTTTGCTGTACACACCTTTTGAGAGAGACACACATGATTCGGAAATTGTTAAAATACTCTATGTGCTTCACTTATATCTTTTGAGTTATATAGTTTTCCTCTAGTACTTTACTTATATCTTTTAGAGCACGGTGGTGGATTTATTTCATAGAAACTATTGATCTCTCATGCTTCACTTAGATTATTTTGAGAGTCTTAAATAGCATGGTAATTTGCTTAAATAATCCTAATATGCTAGGTATATAATATTAATAAAAAATTTCTTATGATTGTTTTGAATACTAAGAGAAGTTTGATGCTTGATGATTGTTTTGAGATATGGAGATGGTGATATGAGAGTCATGCTAGTTGAGTAGTTGTGAATTTGAGAAATAGTTGTGTTAAAGTTTGTGATTCCCGTAGCATGCACGTATGGTGAACCGTTATGTGATGAAGTCGGAGCATGATTTATTTATTGATTGTCTTCCTTATGAGTGGCGGTCGGGGACGAGCGGTGGTCTTTTCCTACCAATCTATCCCCCTAGGAGCATGCGCGTAATACTTTGCTTTGATAACTTGTAGATTTTTGCAATAAGTATATGAGTTCTTTATGAGTAATGTTGAGTCCATGGATCATATGCACTCTAACCCTTCCACCATTGCTAGCCTCTCTAATACCGCACACCTTTCGCTGGTATCATACACCCACCATATAGCTTCCTCAAAACAGCCACCATACCTACCTATCATGGAATTTCCATAGCCATTCCGAGATATATTGCCATGAAACTTTCCACCGTTCCATTTACTATGGCACGCTCCATCATTGTCATATTGCTTTGCATGATCATGTAGTTCACATTGTATTTGTGGCAAAGCCACCGTTCATAATTCTTTCATACATGTCACTCTTGATTCATTTCATATCCTGGTACACCGCCGGAGGCATTCACATAGAGTCATATTTTGTTCTAAGTATCGAGTTGTAATTGTTGAGTTGTAAGTAAATAAAAGTGTGATGATCATCATTTTTAGAGCATTGTCCCAAGTGAGGAAAGGATGATGGAGACTATGATTTCCCCACAAGTCGGGATGAGACTCCGGACAAAAAATAATAATAAAAAAGAGGCCAAAGAAGCCCAAAAAAATGAGAGAAAAAGAGAGATGGGACAATGCTACTATCCTTTTACCACACTTGTGCTTCAAAGTAGCACCATGATCTTCATGATAGAGAGTCTCCTATGATATCACTTTCATATACTAGTGGGAATTTTTCATTATAGAACTTGGCTTGTATATTCCAATGATGGGCTTCCTCAAAATGCCCTAGGTCTTCGTGAGCAAGCAAGTTGGATGCACACCCACTTAGTTTCTTTTTGAGCTTTCATATACTTATAGCTCTAGTGCATCCGTTGCATGGTAATCCCTACTCACTCACATTGATATCTATTGATGGGCATCTCCATAGCCCGTTGATATGCCTTGTTGATGTGAGACTATCTTCCCTTTTTTGTCTCCTCCACAACCACCATTCTATTCCACCTATAGTGCTATGTCCATGGCTCACGCTCATGTATTGCGTGAAAATTGAAAAAGTTTGAGAATGTCAAAAGTATGAAACAATTGCTTGGCATGTCATCAGGGTTGTGCATGATTTAAATACTTTGTGTGGTGAAGATAGAGCATAGCCAGACTATATGATTTTGTGGGGATAACTTTCATTGGCCATGTTATTTCGAAGAGACATAATTGCTTGGTTAGTATGCTTGAAGTATTATTATTTCTATGTCACTATTAAACTTTTGTCTTCAATCTTTCGGATCTGAATATTCATTCCACAATTAATAAGAATTACATTGAAAATATGCCAAGTAGCATTCCACATCAAAAATTCTGTTTTTATCATTTACCTACTCGAGGACATTATTGATTGCTCCATGCTATATTATCTTCTGTTTTGGACATTATTGGGCTTTATTATTCACTTTTATATTATTTTTGGGACTACCTATTAATCGGAGGCCCATCCTAGAATTGATGTTTTTTTTGCCTATTTTAGGGTTTCAAAGAAAAGGAATGTCAAACGGAGTCCAAACGGAATGAAACCTTCGGGAACGTGATTTTTGGAACGAACAAGATCCAGGAGACTTGGACGCTACGTCAAGCAACCAACAGGGAAGCCACGAGGTAGGGGGCGCGCCTACCCCCCCCCCCCCCCCCCCCCCCAGGCGCGCTCTCCACCCTCGTGGTGCCCCTGTTGCTCCACCGACGTACTCCTTCCTCCTATATATACCTACGTACTCCCAAACGATCAGATACGGAGCCAAAACCCTAATTCCACCCCCGTAACTTTCTGTATCCACGAGATCCCATGTTGGGGCCTTTCCGGAGCTCCGCTGGAGGGGGCATCGATCACGGAGGGCTTCTACATCAACACCATAGCCCTTCTGATGAAGTGTGAGTAGTTTACCTCAGACCTTCGGGTCCATAGTTATTAGCTAGATGGCTTGTTCTCTCTTTTTGGATCTCAATACAAAGTTCTCCCCCTCTCTTGTGGAGATCTATTCGATGTAATCTTCTTTTCCGGTGTGTTTGTTGAGACCGATGAATTGTGGGTTTATGATCAAGTTTATCTATGAACAATATTTGAATCTTTTCTGAATTCTTTTATGTATGATTGGTTATCTTTGCAAGTCTCTTCGAATTATCAGTTTGGTTTGGCCTACTAGATTGATCTTTCTTGCAATGGGAGAATTGCTTAGCTTTGGGTTCAATCTTGCGGTGTCCTTTCCCAGTGACAGTAGGGGCAGCAAGGCACGTATTGTATTGTTGCCATCGAGGATAACAAGATGGGGTTTTTATCATATTGGATGAATTTATCCCTCTACATCATGTCATCTTGCTTAAAGTGTTACTCTGTTCTCTTGAACTTAGTACTCTAGATGCATGGTGGATAGTAGTCGATGTGTGGAGTAATAGTAGTAGATGCAGGCAGGAGTCGGTCTACTTGTCTCGGACGTGATGCCTATATACATGATCATACCTAGATATTCTCATAACTATGCTCAATTCTGTCAATTGCTCAAAAGTAATTTGTTCACCCACAATAAAATACTTATGATCTTGTTAATCTATGCCCCCCGGGTCTATCTTCATCATATTAATCTTCCAACACTTAGTTATTTCCTTTGCTTTTTTACTTTGCTTTTATTTTACTTTGCATCTTTATCATAAAAATACCAAAAAATATTATCTTATCATATCTATCAGATCTCACTCTCGTAAGTGACCGTGTAGGGATTGACAACCCCTTATCGCGTTGGTTGCGAGGATTTATTTGTTTTGTGTAGGTGCGAGGGACTTGCGCGTAGCCTCCTACTGGATTGATACCTTGGTTCTCAAAAACTGAGGGAAATACTTACGCTACTTTGCTGCATCACCCTTTCCTCTTCAAGGGAAAACCAAAGCAGTGCTCAAGAGGTAGCATGTGGCCAGTGAAGTATGGGTATAGTCTGGTGGAGTCGGTCCTTTGTTTTGTGTCACTGGTTGTAGAGCCAATATAAGTGGGGTGTTGTCTGATTTCTCCAGCACCACCATGTTTTTCAAGGACTTTGCTGATGCTCCTTCAGGTTCGGAAATCATCCTCTTCCTTTTTGATGTCAGATGCACAAGAACATCATTTGAGTGAAAAAATATTGTATGATGACAGATGGAATATGTATTGATAATGAATGGGCATGACATCCTGACATATATGATGAGTAAACTAAGTAGATGGCGGTGCAACAAAGTAGAAGAAATGCAAGACACCTTATTGAGGATACGTGCAATCAATAAAACCTTGCCAAATTAGAACAGGCACCTTGATGGGTGAATAGGACAGGCCATCTGCCTTTGACTCCTCGAGGTCAGAATAGTCATTAGGATCATATTCTGAACAAGAATCTACAGGTTGGGAGCGTATGAGTTTCATTGCATCCAGAATGGCACTCAATGCCTTGGTGCCAATTTTATAAGTAGTTGTAGTGTTCCACAATATTCTTCTGATGTGCGGATTCTGATATTCACCGTGATTACGTATAATATCTTTGAACCATGAAAACATAAATAGTAGTGAGATTATCTTTGTAATGCAGAGGATATTCTAATATAGGGGTGTCCTGTACACCTCTTGTGTGCTATCATTGGATTCTAATGAGAGGCCCCATGTGTGCCGTAATATGGTGTGTGCATTAATATAATCTGGCACAAGTACTCAAAAAATAGGCTCCAGAAGTAAGGATAGTTGGCAGATGATAGGTTCATAATATACTATATAGAGAGTTTATTGCCAAACCATGATAACAAGAGCACACAACAAGTAGGCAGATCATAGTGTACATAAAAGGGGTACACCATAACCAGGATATATAAATCGGGAAAGTGGAACTGGCTGGAAAATACAGTGTTGTATTGTCGCTACTAATTGAAAGCCTATTGATCACGTACAGGCCAGCTCTATCAGCTGTTGACTGCAGGTGTCCCTACTCCCCTTCTTGACAAGGAACATCTTGTATGTACTAAATACAAAATAACAAAAGAGGAACATGTTAAAGAACAGAAGAGGAAGCATATTCTTGAGGTTCCGCTTCTTTGCATACAATGTTGGTTGCCCACTCATGATGAATCACAGCGCCCAAAGAAATGCAATTCCATGTTGTCTCTCTATATGTGGCCACATGCATTTGGAAAATCAAGTGGGAGCATTACACTACTAGGGAAAACCTTATACACAGAAATTTAGCAGTAGTTGGTGGCAAAAACAGGTGCTAGTGCTAAGTAGCAGTAGCACGCGCGCGAAAACCGCGCTACAGATACAATAGTAGCAGTAGCGCGTGCACATGAAAAAGCGCTACGACTAATATTCCCATTGCCAAAACGATAGGCTACGCATAGCAGTAGCGGTCTTGAGAGAAGCGCGCTACCGCTGGGACATAAGTAGCAGCGCATTTCGCGCGGAGAGCGCTACTGCTAATGGAAATAAAATGAAATGAAAAACAAATGGAAAAGTAAATGAAAAATAAAGAAATAGAAAAAGGAGAAAGGAAAAAATAAAATGTAGAGCAAAATAAATGAAAAAGTGAAAAAAGGAGAAAGGTGTAGCAGTAGCGTTTGTTTGTAAGAGGCGCTATAGCTAACGTAGATGCAGTGCGTTTCCTAGACCCCCGCTGTAGAAACAGAAAGCTATAGCAGTAGTGCGTTTTGTGAAAATCGCTATAGCTAACTTAGCTATAGCGCGTTTCGTGAAAAGCGCTACTGCTAAGTTTGACTTATCCAAAAAACCGTTTCGCCCCGGCCACCACTTCTCCCCCAAATCCCTCGACCCACCCCGCCGCCGTCTGCCCGATTCGCCATCACCCCACTTCGCCGCCGTCTCCTGCCGACGTCGACGCGCACGTAGCCACCAGAGTTGTGCCTCGTCGACGCCACCGGAGCCGCCCCCAATGCCACCGGAGCCGCGCGGCCACATCAACGCCACTGGAGCCGCAATCGATGCCACCGGATCCTCCCTCGCCACAATTGCCTCCCTCGCCATCACCGGAGACGCCCCCCGCCTCCCTCGCCACCACCGGAGCCATCCTCTGTAAGCCCCCACCCCTCCTCTCTCTCTCTAAATTAGTTAGGTTAATTTAGTTAAGAAAAGAATTTAGTTAGGTTAATTTAGTTAGGAAAAGAATTTAGATATGGCCTTGACAGAGACGCCCCTGCCTCCCTCGCCGTAGGAAAAAAATGTATATGCTTAACTAGGGCAGTAGGGTTAGGGTTGTAGTGTTTAATTACAAATGTTAGGAAAATAAGTTTTAACTAGATGTTAACTAGGGTGGTAGGATTTAGTTTAGAGAAAAAATCAATATAAAAATATAAATTTCTATTAGTGTTGCCAGTCTATTAGGTTCTTAATTTTTAGTGAATTTTTATTAGGACAAAAATTTAGGACATAATTTGAGTTCTAAGCTCATAATTTGAGTTCTAGGGTTCATCCATCTATATTTTGTTTTTGAATTGAGTTTCAGAGAGCATGAGATTTGTGTAGATTTTCTTGAAGTGTCAAACACTAGGAGATGCAAATTTGAAGTGGTCATGATATATGAAAAATCCTCAGCTGTGTTTGCTCATTGATCATAATCGACATTGAAGTGGTTCGATTGTGCCCAAGTGGCCTTTTATTGTTTCCAAGGAATGAAGCCGAGTGGCCTATGTTGTGCCGGAATGTTGATTCATTTCCGTTCCGGCAAAATTCAGGTTCTCGATTTGTTCACTTTTTAGCAAAGGTCATGCCGAAAGTTTCCATGAATTTCGGCATGACTTGTGCTACAAACTAGGACATATCGAGTGCCCGGGATTTGCCACACCGGGAAGGAGTCAACGTTCCTGCAAAACAATAGGCCTTTTTATGTCATTATTCATTTTATTAAGTCTAGAATTAATTGACTAGATTTAATCGTAGGAAACATGGCTAGCAACGATGAAGGACAGGGTTCTGGTGATTGCGACGACGTCTATCGGGCGGCAGACGAATTTTTTAGCCTTGCTGACACGCAGACCGGTGCTGAGACTGAGACCGGAACTGAGACTCAGACCGGCACTGCCTTGGGGAGCGGAGCCGGTGTAGAACTGAAAGCAAAGAGGCAACGGCCTCCTAACAAACTCAGGACTACTGTACTGGTGGTCACGGAGGTGGACGACAGCAATTTTGAGCCAAAGGCGCCCGAGGAAGCGCGTCGATGCTACGACAATCAAATAGGCTGCATCATACGGACAACCACCACCATCAACGATGAGAAACTACAGAAGATAGAAAATATGAGGAGCTCCCTTCTAAAGAAGTTTCACCAGATATTCTTGTTCCCGGGCCGGAATGAGAAGGATTATGAAGATCTAGATGAGGACCCGGCAATAAAGAAGATAAACAAACATGCCATGACCAAGTTTAGCGACGCGTTGGCCGCTTGGAAAAATCGAGTGAAAGCAAAGATCATTGACACGAAGGAACCCTATTCCGAGATTGTAAAGGATAATCCGACAATCACGGAAGAGCAGTTTGAAATATTCAAGGAGGCTTGCAAGGCCGAAGCTGCCAAAAAAAGTCTCAGTACATGAAGGGGCTTCAAGAGAGGAACATTGGGAGCCACCACCTCGGAAGCCATGGTTACGGCGGAAAGAGGTCCAAATGGGCCAAGGAGGACGCGGAAGCCGCGAGTCTGGGCATCCCAGACCCCTTGGCGGATTTCACCGTCCCGCGGGAGCGTGACGTCCTCAGGGCCCGGCACCGTTGGGACTCAGCGAAGAAGGTTTACGAGACAAAACCGGTCATACGGAGTTCATGAGTGTCGGTGTCAAAACCGGCGGATCTCGGGTAGGGGGTCCCGAACTGGGCGTCTAAGGCGGATGGTAACAGGAGGCATGGGACACGATGTTTTACCCAGGTTCGGGCCCTCTTGATGGAGGTAAAACCCTACGTCCTGCTTGATTAATATTGATAATATGGGTAGTACAAGAGTAGATATACCACGAGATCAGAGAGGCTAAACCCTAGAAGCTAGCCTATGGTATGATTGTATGTTGTCCTATGGACTAAAACCCTCCGGTTTATATAGACACCGGAGGGGGCTAGGGTTACACAAGGTCGGTTACAAGGGAGGAGATACACATATCCGTATTGCCTAGCTTGCCTTCCACGCCAAGTCGAGTCCCATCCGGACACGAGACGAAGTCTTCAATCTTGTATCTTCATAGTCCAACAGTCCGGCCAGAGGATATAATCCGGCTGTCCAGAGACACCCTAATCCAGGACGCCCTCAGTAGCCCCCGAACCAGGCTTCAATGACGATGAGTTCGGCGCGCAGTGTTGTCTTCGGCATTGCAAGGCAGGTTCTTCTCCAATGTTCAAGTGTTCGTAAGCAGTGTCTGGCTCCATAAACGTTGAACCTCTTGGCTTCTGTGCCCAATAAGGGCTTTCTCCCATGTGTCGAATGAATACGAGGCGCAAGGGCGTTTTTACATTCGCCCCCTAGCCAGATAAATAAATTGTCTATTAAAGGGATGGGGATTCTTAGATCCGATCCATACCATCCTCCCCCAGCGAGAATCCATCAGAGCACGTTTCGGAAAGATCCATTCCAGCATGGCTGACCTCCGCAGCTCCTTCTCCCGCCCCCGTAGCCCTAAGCCCGGTGATTGGGAGAGGTGTTCAGTCCCGCACAGTCGATTAGTCAAACTGCAAACTAAGGGATTTCTCCCTCCGGCGTATATGGTGCCTGTTCGAGCGGGGCTTTCCACCTACAATTGCGGGGAGCAAGCGGAGAGCTTTCCTTGTCCCTCCATGGGGGAACGGGTTTGCCTTGTTCCTTATTTACTAAGGGGACTCAGATTTCCAATTCATTCCTTTCTCCGCGGGCTCCTGGAGTTCTACGGCCTCCAATTACACAATCTCACCCCTGCCTCCATTCTACATATCGCCGGCTATGTTGCTCTCTGCGAGTTGTTCCTGGGCTGCGAGGCTCACTTCGAGCTGTGGAAAAGGCTATTTTGCCTCGTCCCTCGCATACAGAGGAGATCACTTTATCAAGTGGGCGGAGCCGAAATATGGCGCATCGCCGATACCGGATACCTGTCCGATACCCCAAAGAAGTCATCCGGAGATTGGCCTTCAGAATGGTTTTATATGGAGGACGTTCCCCTTCCGGACCCTGTTCGGCGGAGTCTTCCTGAGTTCAACAATGCTCCTCTAAAGAAGCGCCGAAGTTGGCGCCCACGGAGCCCCCAGGCGGAAGACAATGGAGAAGTCCTCTATCTGATGAACCGGATCAAAGCACTGGCTCAATAAGGATTGACAATAATCGAAGTTATGTCGATTTGCAAAATGCGGGGAGTACAACCACTTAAATATCGTGGGCACCCCTTGTGGTGTTATAATGGGGCGGATGACGCCACCCACTGCGGGCGTAAGGGTCCGGACAATGCTGCCGCTCTAGCGAAAATTCTTTCCGAACTGTTCAAGGGCAAGGAAGAGGAGTTCACCCGCATCAAGCCACGGGATGGATTGTCCATGTACAATCCTCCAAGCTGGGTAAGTTATATCTCCCTGCTCCCATTTTCCCCGCATTCTTTGTCATAAGTATTCACCTGGCCACTTTGCGGCAGGAACTGCAAAAAGCCATAAAGGAGGTCAGCAGCCCTTCTCCACAACCAGAGGACCCTGACCGGGCCCTCGACTCCGGACTTGAAGAAGATTCAGTTATATTCATGGAGCTGATAGACCGGCAGTTCTATCAGTTAAGCTGCGACGATGCCATGGTGGCCATTACGGCCGACTATCCCGGACTGCTCCCTGCATCGCAAGTAAGAAAAACCAAAAATCCCAACTCCAAAACTAGGATCCCCTTTTAGGCACTTCATCCAGCATATACACATGGCATCTTTTACAGGGAAGGCATTCGGGACACCCTGCCGAACCCGCACTAACTCGCCAACAAGAGGCACCAAGGCCGGATAGGCCAAAAAGGAAGGTGGTCAGGACGGAGACGCTAGCGCAAAGGTATAAGAAAAACCCCCTGTAGGATCAAAAGTATGTCTATAGGGGGGGTGATTAGACTACTTGACCAAATAAAAACTTAACCTTTTCCCAATTTTAGTTCTTGGCAGATTTTAGCTATTGTAGGACAAGTCAAGCAATCATCACACAATTCAAGCAAGCATGCAAAGAGTATATTGGTAGCGGAAAGTAAAGCATGCAACTTGCAAGAACGTAAAGGGAAGGGTTTGGAGAATTCAAACGCAATTGGAGACACGGATGTTTTTCCCGTGGTTCGGATAGGTGGTGCTATCCTACATCCACGTTGATGGAGACTTCAACCCACAAAGGGTAACGGTTGCGCGAGTCCACAAAGGGCTCCACCCACAAAGGGTAACGGTTGCGCGAGTCCACGGAGGGCTCCACCCACGAAGGGTCCACGAAGAAGCAACCACCCACAAAGGGCCCACAAAGAAGCAACCTTGCCTATCCCACCATGGCCATCGCCCACACAGGACTTGCCTCACTAGCGGTAGATCTTCACGAAGTAGGCGACCTCCTTGCCCTTACAAATTCCTTGGTTCAACTCCACAATCTTGTCGGAGGCTCCCAAGTGACACCTAGCCAGTCTAGGAGACACCACTCTCCAAGAAGTAACAAATCGTGTGTAGGTAATGAACTCCTTGCTCTTGTGCTTCAAATGATAGTCTCCCCAACACTCAACTCTCTCTCATAGGATTTGGATTTTGTGGAAAGAAGATTTGAGTGGAAAGCAACTTGGGAAAGGCTAGAGATCAAGATTCATATGGTAGGAATGGAATATCTTGGTCTCAACACATGAGTAGGTGGTTCTCTCTTAGAACATATGAGTTGGAGTTGTGTATGTGTTCTGATGGCTCTCTCCACGAATGAAGACGAGGTGGAGGGGTATATATAGCCTCCACCCAAAATCCAACCATTACACACAGTTTTCCAATCTCGGTGGGACCGAATCAACAAACTCGGTTGGACCAAAAATGTAAACCTAGTGACTGTTAGAGATTTTCGGTGGGACTGACATGCAACTCGATAGGACCGATATGGTTAGGGTTTGGGCATAACGTAATCTCGGTGAGACCGATTACACAAACTCGGTGAGACCGAATTTGGTAATTAGCTAACCAGAGAGTTGGTCAGGCAAACTCGGTGGGACCGATTTGCTCTTTCGGTGAGACCGAAAAGTTACAAAAAGGAAACACTGAATTTACATTGCAATCTCGGTGGGACCGATTCGCTCTTTCGGTGAGCCCGAAAAGTTACGAAAGGGAAACAGAGAGTTTGCAATACAATCTCGGTGAGACCAAGATCCCTATCGGTAGAACCGAATTGCTAGGGTTTGGCAGTGGCTTATGACAAGTGAAACTCGGTGGCGCCGGATAGGAAGAATCGGTAGGACCAAGTTTGGCTTAGGATTTAGGTCATATGTGGATATGGGAAAGTAGTTGAGGGTTTTGGAGCATATCACTAAGCACATGAAGCAAAAGGCTCATTAAGCAACACCTCATCCCTCCTTGATAGTATTGGCTTTTCCTAAAGACTCAATGTGATCTTGGATCACTAAAATATAAAATGAAGAGTCTGGAGCTTTTGAGCTTGAGCCAATCCATTGTCCTTAGCATTTTGAGGGTTCCACTTCCACATCCATGCCATGCCAATCATTGAGCTTTCCTGAAATAATCATCTTGGAATAGCATTAGCTCAATGAGCTATATGTTGTTATGAATTACCAAAACCACCTAGGGATAGTTGCACTTTCACCCCCTCTCCGTGGTTGTCGTCTTTCTCAAGATGTAATGACGCCTGCGTTTCTTTAACAGAAAAAACGCTCGCCCGAATATGTCCGGCGATGTTGCCAATCACACTTCCACCAGCCGGGTGCCAGGACCGGACATGGAGGCAGAAGCCGATATGGGGCAGGCGCCGGATAATCCCCCTATAGAGGATGCGGATATATTATCCGTTACAAACTCAGAAGTGGAAAGCGCCATGAATCATAGGCGCCGCCGGGCCGTACTCCGTGATGCTTGTTTCTCACCAGAGGCGTTTGACGCCTTCAATTCTGGAGAGGCGTACCTCCGTGCTGCTCAAGATGGTCTAGCCAGAGCCACGGATCAGTAAGTAAAGGATGTACGGGTGAGTAAATCTGATGATTTATGTGTATCAGTAGCCCCTGAGACTTGAAACAGTTAGCGGAACTGATTTAAGGATCATCTTTATTGTGCAGGTTCTTACAGAGAAGAATACTAGGCTGTCACAGGAGCTGGAGGAATGCAAGACCCAACTGCGGGCTGCTGTGGCCGCATTGCAGGAATCGAAAAAGTCACCTGCTGGTAACATTTACTTTAAAGAATGATAGTTACCATATAATGTGCGGCATGGCTGTAGATCTAACAACACATGTTGCAGATGAATTCGAAGAAAATTCAGAGGACCAGCATGTTATGCAACAGCTAGAGGCTGGCAAACGCGTGCTGACTGAGGTTAGGCGGGAGAAAAACAATCTCCAAGATGCCAATATTAAGATGAGCGTGGAACTAAAAGACGTTCGGGGCCAGCTTGCAGACTTCGAGAAGGAGAATAAGCGGCCTCGGCGTGGCATTTTCAGTAAGTGCTTGAACGAATCCTTTTAAAGGAGTTCGGCGAAGAAGCCGACTAACAGCGTTATGTCTGTAGGTATGTTGACGGGTTGTCCTGCGGAGGAAATGCCTAGGTCTGCGGGTGATCTTCTGTCCGAGCTGTCATATCTGCACGAACAAGTTCGACAGGTGATGCAGGGTGTTGCCCAGGCCTTGTGGTCGTCCGTCTCCCTGCCAGAGGGCGTTGCCGAGCTTGCGGAGAAGCTCAAGGGAGCATGGCAGGGCTTCCGATTATGGAAGATATCAGCCTACCGACAGGGTGCCAGAGAAGCCTGGGCCATGGTGAAGACGCGGTATACCAAGGCAGACCCAAATCACATGGCCGAAGTCGGACTTGTGGGGCCCGACGGGAAAGAGATCCCCGTTAGCTTAGTTTATGGGCAAGTAGAATTAGCCGCAAAGTATTCTCAACAGGATTGTAAGCTAGACCGCCTGTTGGATGGTATAGAAGAGGAATTTAGTCAGTCTGCATGACTATGTAATTAAAGTGACATGTATAATGCCTTCTAGCCGGATTGTAGATCATTTGTTGTTGCGGACCTTTTCGCTTCAACCTCCGGGCCCAATAGTCCGGAGTGTATCCGAATGCCCGCTCAGTTATATAAGAACCGGGGTATGCGTGTAGACCAGGCGTAAGGGTCATTAGTGCTTTATCAGACAAGTGCCCAACTAGTTATGTTATATTACATGGGTACTAATACACATCTTTTAGGGAGAATAGTTCCGTTAAGGGTTCCTTTCCCTGGGTAAGCATGCCCTAAAGTGCATGTGCGGACTGCGATAGGAAACGCAGGAAAAACATCTGGGGGCAGATATGGACAATAAATAAAAATCATCTTTTGTTCACCGACCGAATATTCCCTTAAGAACGCTAGCTTTCGGCTTCACCCAGTCTGAGGTACACATCCGGCTGACCCGGCTGTAACAATCGCAGAGGTGCTCCCCTTATGCCCTAGCCGAATTAACGGGAACATAGGGCATAAATACAAGAGCCAGGCGACCTAGCTTGGCCAAAACTTAAGTCATATCGATGCATATAATGGTGAAAAAAGGTACATGCGGAAGTATAACTCATGTGTGGGGCATGAGGCCCGGATAAATAATTTAAGCTTTTGTGAAA
The DNA here is from genome assembly GCF_003073215.2 of Triticum urartu. NCBI lineage: Eukaryota > Viridiplantae > Streptophyta > Magnoliopsida > Poales > Poaceae > Triticum > Triticum urartu. The sequence goes on from NC_053024.1 coordinate 401,684,473, forward strand.
GAGGCCCCTAGGTATGAAGAGTGCGGCTAGCGCATCTGTAATGTGCAAGCAAGGCACAAGGTGACCCTTGAAGGCCTAGAGAAATAATAAAAGAAAGAAAGAAAGAAAGAGAAACAAAACAGATAATGTATATGCAGAAAATGGACAAAGGGAGGGGAGTAACATAGAGTCCGGTGCTAGGCGTAGAATGTTCGGAGCTTGGCCGCATTCCATGGGTTCGGCTCGAGTCGACTAGTCGATGCATCCCACAGTCGGTACGCTCCACCGGTCAGAACTTGGTCAATAATGAAGGGACCTTCCCATTTGGGCTCGAGCTTGTTCTTTTTCTTATCCGGCAGGCGTAGAAATAGTTCGCCAACGTTATAAGTTTTGGCCCGTACTTCTCTGCTTTGGTATCTGCGAGCCTGTTGCTGATAAAATGCGGAACGGGCTTTGCCTATGTCGCGCTCCTCCTCCAGGGTGTCCAAACTGTCCTGTCGATCGAGCTCGGCTTCTCTTTCTTCATACATGCACACTCGAGGTGAGTCATGAATTATGTCACAGGGCAAGACTGCCTCTGCGTCGTACACCATAAAGAAGGGTGTATATCCGGTACAACGATTCGGCGTGGTCCGCAGCCCCCAGAGTACGGAGTCGAGCTCCTCTACCCAGTGCGTGTTAGACTCCATTAAGGAGCGCACTAATTTGGGTTTAATGCCGCTCATTATAAGACTGTTTGCTCGCTCGACTTGACCGTTGGTTTGTGGGTGATAGACTGAAGCATAATCGAGCTTGATGCCCATTTTGCTGCAGTAGAGTTTTACCTCGTCGGCCGTGATGTTCATGCCATTATCAGTGATGATGCTGCGGGGGACGCCATAACGGTGCACAACCCCGGATATGAAGTCTATCACCGGTCCGGATTCGGCTGTTTTAACAGGTTTGGCCTCTATCCATTTGGTGAATTTGTCCACCATGACCAATAAGTATTTTTTCTTGTGGGTTCCCCCTTTAAGTGGTCCAACCATATCAAGCCCCTAGACAGCAAAGGGCCATGTAATGGGGATTGTTTGGAGGGCGGTGGGTGGCATGTGGCTTTGATTTGCAAAGAGATGGCAACCGGCGCAGCGTTGGACCAAGTCCTGTGCATCTGCCCGGGCCGTTGGCCAATAAAATCCTGTATGGAAGGCCTTGCTTACAAGAGCCCGGGCTGCGGCATGATGACCGCTGAGTCTGGCATGAATTTCTGCCAAAAGATTCCTCCCTTCCTCTTTGGAGATGCACCTTTGAAGGACTCCGGTAGTGCTTTTTTTGTACAATTCTCCCTCATGGACCCTGTAGGCCTTGGATCGCCGCACTATGCACCGTGCCTCATTTTGGTCCTCCGGAAGTTCCTGTCTAGTTAGGCAGGCCAGCAGTGGTTCTATCCATGGGGCAATAATGGTCATTATTTCGTGGGCTGAAGGTGTTATTTCGGTGGCGGAGTCTCCGATTGTGTCACAGAGTTCGGTATCGGGTATTTTGGCCGGGTCCAGACTGTTGTTACCGGTGTCCCCTTCCCATACTACGGATGGCTTGAATAGCCTTTCGAAAAATATGTTGGGGGGCCACATCACGTTTTGCGCCGATGCGGGCGAGGATATCTGCCGCCTGATTGTTTTCCCGAGCCACATGGTGAAATTTGAGCCCCTCGAACCGAGCTGACATTTTTAGGACGGCGTTTCGATAGGCCACCATTTTTGGATCCTTGGCGTCAAAGACTCCATTTATTTGGGATATTGCAAGGTTTGAATCCCCAGGCACCTCCAGGCGTTGAATGCCCATGGAGACTGCCATCCGGATACCATGCAACAGAGCTTCATATTCGGCTGCATTGTTGGAGTCTGTATACAATATTTGCAATACGTACTGAATGGTATCTTCGGTTGGGGACGTCAGGACGATGCCAGCCCCTAGACCATCCAGCATTTTAGAACCGTCGAATTGCATGATCCAATTGGAGTATGCGCCATACTCTTTAGGGAGTTTGGCCTCCGTCCATTCGGCGACGAAGTTGGCCAATACTTGCGACTTAATGGTTCGTCGAGGTTTGTATGTTATGTCGAATGGGAGGAGCTCAATGGCCCATTTGGCAATCCGGCCCGTAGCGTCGCGGCTGTTTATAATATCATTGAGTGGCACTTCCGAGGCTACTGTAATCGAACACTCTTGAAAGTAGTGTGGCAGCTTCCGCGATGCCATAAATACCGCATATGCTATCTTTTGGTAATGCGGGTACCGTGATTTGCATGGAGTGAGGACAGTGGATACATAGTATACCGGCTTTTGAAGAGGGAATTTATGCCCGTCCGCTTCCTGTTCGACAACGAGCACCACGCTTACAACTTGATGAGTTGCCGCAATGTACAACAGCATTGGTTCGCCGATGTTTGGTGCGGCCAGGATTGGGTTGGTTGCCAAGATGGCCTTTATTTCTTCCAATCCGGCTGTGGCCGCGTCCGTCCACTCGAAGTGTTTGGTGCGCCGAAGGAGGCGATAAAGGGGTAAAGCCTTTTCTCCTAAGCGGGAGATAAAGCGGCTTAGAGCCGCCACACATCCAGTTAACTTCTGGATTTTTGAGGTCTGTCGGGGTAGCCAACTGTGACAAAGCTCGGATTTTGGCCGGATTAGCTTCAATACCTCTACTGGAGACAATGAAAGCCAGGAGCTTTCCGGCTGGTACACCGAAAACGCATTTTTCCGGATTGAGCTTGATGTCGTACGTTCGGAGGTTGTCGAATGTGAGCCTCAAGTCGTCTATCAAAGAGTCGACGTGTTTGGTTTTCACGACCACATCATCTACATATGCCTCCATTGTTTTGCTGATTTGTTTCTCCAGACATGTCTGAATCATGCGCTGATATGTTGCGCCAGCGTTTTTGAGCCCAAAAGGCATTGTGTTAAAACAGAAGGGACCGTATGGTGTGATGAATGCCGTTGCGGCTTGGTCGGACTCCGCCATCTTGATTTGGTGGTAACCGGAGTATGCGTCGAGGAAACACAATGACTCGTGTCCTGCGGTAGCATCAATGATTTGATCGATGTGTGGGAGGGGGAAGGGATCCTTTGGGCAAGCTTTATTGAGGTCTTTGAATCGACACAAAGGCGCCAGGATTTGTCCTTCTTTGGTACCATCACCAGGTTTGCTAGCCAGTCCGGGTGTTTTATTTCTCTGATGCATCCGGCCTCCAATAACTTGGCTAGTTCCTCTCCCATGGCCTGTTTCTTAGGTTCGGAGAAATGCCGAAGAGCTTGCTTGATCGGCTTGAATCCCTTTAGGATATTGAGGCTATGCTCGGCCAGCCTGCGTGGGATTCCTAGCATGTCTGAGGGATGCCAGGCGAATATGTCCCAGTTCTCGCACAGGAACTCTCATAGTACGGCGTCCACAGCGGGGTTTAACTGTGCCCCGATGGAGGTTGTTTTTGTAGGGTTCGTTGGGTGGACTTGGAATTTGACTATTTCATCTACTAGTTTAAAAGAGGTGGACTTGGATCTCTTGTCGAGTATCACGTCGTCCCTGTCCACTGTGGAGCGTAGCGTGGTTAATTCCTCGGCCTCGAGGGCTTCGGATAATGCCTCGAGGGCCAATGCAGCTGTTTTGTTTTCGGCGCAGAGTGCTATGTCCGGATCGCTGGCGAGAGTGATGATTCCGTTGGGACCGGGCATTTTGAGCTTCATGTACCCGTAATGGGGTACGGCTTGGAAGATTGTGAACGCCTCCTGTCCTAAGAGAGCGTGATAACCACTGCTGAACGGGGCCACTTGGAATGTAATTTCTTCGGACTTGTAATTATCCGGCGTGCCAAATACCACATCTAGTGTGATTTTCCCAGCACAGCGTGCTTCCCGACTGGGGATGATTCCTCTAAAGGTTGTGCTACTTTGCTCAATGCGGTTCCATTCTATTTCCATCTTTTGAAGAGTTTCCTCATAGATGAGGTTTAATCTGCTGCCGCCGTCCATGAGTACTTTGGTGAGTCGAAAGCCGTCCACGATTGGACTGAGGACCAGTGCGGCTGGTGCTCGGGCTGTTCGGAATTTAGGTTCGTCACTGGCATTGAAGGTAATAGCCGTGTCACTCCATGGATTTATTGCTGCTACGTGGCAGACTTCGGCCATGCTGCGGAGTGTTCCCTTGTGCCTATTATTTGACGCGAAGGTCTCAAAGACTGTTAACACTGTATTGTTATCCACGGGATGGTGCTCTGTGGTATTTGGGAGAAGAAGATCCTCACCACTTTTGGCCACTTGCCGGAGTATCCAACATGCTCTAAGGCTGTGTGTTGGTATTGTATCCGTTGTACTATGAATTTTGCAGGGTCCATTGAGCCATCCCTCCAGTACGGTTCCATGCCCTGTAGAGGGTTTTTGCTTTTTGGTAGTTGACACGGGTGTATTGTGATAATGCACCCTTTTATTTCGGACTAGGTTTGTATTCAGGGCACTTTCCATCGCACAATACTTTCGTACTATGGACGCCAAGTCAGCGAGGCGTGTTATCTCACAGCGATTTATGGCGTTAAGTATTCCCTTGTCCATACAATTATTGCAGAAAAATAGGATTGCGTCTTCCTCGCGACAGTCCTTAACCTTGTTCATCGCAAGGAGGAATCTGGCCCAATAGTGATGTACTATTTCCAGGGGCTCTTGCCTGATGTGGGAAAGATCGCTTATGTTTGGGTGGGTGGGTGGAATTGAATCCGAACCCTTACCCGATCTGGGATCCAGGGGCCGAGGAGTTTCCAATTTTGGAAGTTCCGGTTCCGGGGTGTTACCCGATAATCCTGGCCCGCTGCCTGACTCTAAGTTCAGGGATTGGATGTTGTCCTCCCGCGAACGGGCATCCGGCTCGGAGAGATCGGGAATCCGGACATAGTTGGTCCTCAAGATAGAGGAAAGGTCGCCGCATTGTTCCTCCACCACTGCAATATGACGGGTGACTGGTGGAGAGTTAATCTCCCTTTGATCGGGTTTAAGCCCAATCCGATCATAGTCCGTAGCGACTCCCAAGGCGGCGATGTGATCCAAGAGCTCGATTAAGGAGGCGAGCTCCATTGGATCCATCTGTTCGGCGAGTGCCGATTTGACGTGGAGGATGTTCTAGATGACCCGAGAAGTTTGGCCGACAGCCAAAGCTCCCCCAACAGTAGTACCGTCTTTAAAGACGCGACAAGACATCCTTCCTTCTGGCGACGGCAGAGAGGAACTCTCAATAAAAGCACCAATGTCGGTGTCAAAACCGGCGGATCTCGGGTAGGGGGTCCCGAACTGTGCGTCTAAGGCGGATGGTAACAGGAGGCAGGGGACACGATGTTTTACCCAGGTTCGGGCCCTCTTGATGGAGGTAAAACCCTACGTCCTGCTTGATTAATATTGATAATATGGGTAGTACAAGAGTAGATCTACCACGAGATCAGAGAGGCTAAACCCTAGAAGCTAGCCTATGGTATGATTGTATGTTGTCCTACGGACTAAAACCCTCCGGTTTATATAGACACCGGAGGGGCTAGGGTTACACAAGGTCGGTTACAAAGAAGGAGATACACATATCCATATTGCCTAGCTTGCCTTCCACGCCAAGTAGAGTCCCATCCAGACACGAGACGAAGTCTTCAATCTTGTATCTTCATAGTCCAACAGTCCGGCCGGAGGATATAATCCGGCTGTCCGGAGACCCCCTAATCCAGGACTCCCTCAATGAGACTGCTGGTAATTTTAGTTTCTGATCAATTCGACTGCACACGTTAGTCATATTTGTAAACGATCCTTGTGCCTTTTGCAAAGAGAGCAGCACCGGATTGCGGCCGAAAGTGACTCGCCGTCTGAGGCATTGGCGAGGCCTAATTGGGACACTCCATTCAACCGGGCGTTGAACATATTGAAACGGCAACCGGTGGATACTCGACCGTCATATGGACGCGTGCACGGTGTCAGAGACAGCGCCATGTGGAAGAAGTACTACCGTGAGACCACGGAGGAGAGAAAGGAAAGACGGAGGTTAACTGAAGAAAACATCGACAAGAAGGTTGAGATTGCGGTTGAGAAGAAATCATCTCAGACAGTCGCAACTGCGGTAGCTGCCGCAAAATAGGTGGTTGCGGATTTGTCTACTTCCTTGGTGACGGGCGCTTTCACTTGGACAAGGCAAAATCCAGAAAAAATGCAGAGGACTTTCCCCTTGTTGACTTCTTGGGGAGTAGCTCGACTAGAGTTGCACCAGCACCTGCTCCCGCACCGGCTCCCGCACCTACTCCCGCACCGGACGTGCTCGGTGGTGCTTCGTCTCTGGCTGAGCTCGACGTCCTCACGGTATCTGTCACACCGGGCCCCTTCAATATAAATGTATAATCTCCTGTTTTCGTTGCCTTTCGGATGTCTCACGTCACAGACTTTTCTTTGCAGGCCGACGAAACCCCGTGCACCATATTGTACATCATCGGCGACCAGAAGGTGGACATGGGGAAGGCGACGATAATGGAGCCGAAGGAACCATTATTCCACAGCCGGCCGATCCCCCCGAACGTCTTCAAGGTTTCTGTGGCCAGTGTCAAACCGGGCCATGAGAATTTGCCTCCTCCAATACTAGTGGGGGATGACGACGAGACACCGTGGTGGCTTGGTGATTGTTGCAATGGGTGGGTCCTGTTGTGGCCAAAGAGTCTGCTTCGTCTGGAGGCGGTCGGGAGCACACCCACGAGCACGCAGCCTCAGCAAGGTATGAACATCAACACCCCACCTACCCAATTAGCGTCGGGTGTCGGGTTGGGTGATAGCAGACGGGGTAAGGAGGAGGCTCCATTAGTCGCTGATGATGTCGCCATGGATGAGGATGAGGACGACAATGGCGTTGAACAGTATGTCTATACGGGCGCCTCCCTAGGGTTTGAGCGTCATGAGTCGGTGCCTGAATTGCTGTCTCAACGTATTATGGACGACCTTCCGGTAGTAAAGAAGTCTAGGAAGAGAACGTGGAAAGGCAAAAAAGCTGATTCTAAGATCCAGCTGCCTCAGCAGCCTCGGCTTTAGGACTGTATAGATATCCCCGATGCGGATAAATGGCATATCCCCGGTCAACCAATCCTACCTGCAACAGTGCTATGGGTCAGATTTGGCGATCTAAGGAGACTTCATGACGATGTGCTGCGGGTAGAGAAAGGCCTCATCGCCTCGAAAGATCTAGGATACCCACTCTACATGGTTAGAATTCCGTGGTAAATGTCATTCGTCGACAGCTTCCCCGCAGATAAGTTCTTCCTCTGATTCGACTACATATTCGACATGTTTCACGTGAAGAAGCCGGATTTTACATTTGTCTGCATTTATGCCTTGCACATGAACTACATCATCGGGGTTGAGAAGATATCTCATATCTGTGTCGCTGACCCGTACTACATGCACGAGGGCTTCTTGGGAGTCTGCGCAAAGCACCGTGAATACGCGAGGGATTACATCGTCAATTTCATGCTCGCCAATAAGGACAAGGAGGCGATTCTCGTGCCTTATCATCACATTTAAGTCATCCACGCTGCTATCCTTCCTTCGATTTCAATCATTCATTTGCACGGTGGAGGCTAATTAATTTGAGGTGTACTTATTCTACGCAACGGCGGGCGTGCCGTCCTCATCATCCTCTACCCCCGATTCTCCCACGCTCTTTACTTGGACTCGTTGAAGAACATTCACAAAAAGGATTACACCCACATCAAGGATGTTCTCGACAGTGCTATGTTTTACTACCAAGCAAGGGGTGGAGAGGTCAGGGACAAGAAGAGAAGGGGCGGCAGGGCCGCCTTCGGCCATAAGACCGACTTCTGCTGCATCCAGCAACCGAACGATTCTCTTAACGATGGATTCGTCCTACACCACATGCTGGAGTACAGACGGGATCACCAGAACCTTCGCATGTTACTTAGATCCGGTGATGCCCATATTCTGCAATGGGCAAAGGACATAGGAGATATCGAGGATCATCGACTTCGAGCTGAGTTCTATAACATCCAGCGCGAACTTGCCCAAATCATCATGAAGGAGGTCGTCGGAAAAACAGGGATGTTCTACGGAGAAGGACAAATGTCGCGGGAAGACGTCCAAACATGGATAGCCTCTCAACATCTCGACATGAAGCCTTTCACTAAGCTCGAGGACTATCTCCGTGACTTGGATGGATGGAATGACATGTTGGAGTGATTGTCGATATATGACAATGTGTCCGTTTAGTCCATACTTTCTGTATGACAAAGCTTTGAGTTATGCACGGTGAAACTTTATTTGTGATGTAATTAAACCGTCCTCCTCCCCGACTAGCGAAAATCACTCTAGTTAGGGCATTTTGGGGTACGATGAACTTTGTTATTTATGCTTATGATATGTTGTTTCTATTTTTGCCAAGTCTGCCTCTTTCTGTTGCTCAGCTATATATGTTGCATATCATCGACTCATGTGACTATGCAGGTGCATAGATCATAGATGGCGAAGAATTGCTATGCCAGGAGTATATATACGACAAGTGGCCGGAGTGTCAGGCCCAGGTGTACCGGTTTCTAGTTTCCGAGCGACATGCAGTAGTTAGTTTAGGTTCACGCTAATGCGAGAGAGGGATACGAACTCATGTACTCAAAGTGATAGCTCTTCTCGCGTATATCATTGTTTAGATGGATGACGATGTATTTGCAAGTAATCGAGACTTGTATCGCTATTTTCGAGATGATGACAAGAGACCACTTTGTGTTGGATGATGATTATGATGATGACATGATTTGATGAGACTAATTCTATGTACATGCTATGATTACATTTGTATGTGTATGATATGCTGAAAATTATTGTATAAAGCCTATTCAAATACAAAACAAATATGCAGGAAAAAAACTAATAAAACAAGTAGTAGCGAGGGGGGGGGGGGAATTTAGCAGTAGCGTCGCCTTACCAGTAGCGCTTCCCAGTAAACAGCGCTGCAGATAATATCAGCAGCGCCCTTTTCTAAGGAGCGCTACAGCTATTCATGTATAGCAGTAGCATGGGGCAACAGGCGCTACTACTATACGTTAGTTGTAGCGCCTTATTAGTAGCGCCGGTCCCCGCGCTACTGAGAGGCCCAAAACCCGTGCTGCTGCTAGGCTTTTCCCTAGTAGTGTTACATGACCAATTAAATGTGTGTCTGTTAACTAATATTAGTATCATATCACAATTCGTATTTGAAGATGTAAGCTTTGGACTTATGATTGGTGTGTTGTTTAGCTTCAAGAGTGGACTGCTGCTAGTGCGACACAAAGCAGCTACACGGATCATAGTGTAGATATAACGGGAAAACTGTAAGCATCACAAGTAAAATCAGCAAAGTGGAACCTACTGGAAAATATAGGCTACTATTGCTGGTACGGCTAGAAAGGCTTCGGATACTAGCTCTCCTCAACTGAAGGTGTGGTACTGTTAATATCAGTGTAACTCTCAGAGGCGACACAGCTCCCCGCATTTCCTTGCTAATCTTATAGGATTCAAGTGGGCATGCCACTACAATTCCTATTCCTTTGTTTATAAAATCCTACGAATCAAAGAGGCCTGAAGAGTTGAAAGTGTCCATCACAACCGACTGAATAGACCTCTACACTGCAAACGTCCCTGCTCCTCTTCACTGCAAGGAACATACTGTACTACTACCATACTCCCTCTGTTCCAAAATATAAGTCTTTGTGGGGATTTCCACTATGGATCACATACAGATGTATACAGATACATATTATAGTGTAGATTCACTCATTTTGCACCATATGTAGTCCATGGAGGAATCTATACAAACACTTGTATTTAGGAGCAGAGAGAGTACTTATTAAAGAAGAACGGAAGAGGAACATGCTAAAGAAGAGCAAGCAGATTTTGGATAATAAAATGTTCGTTGCGAAGTGCCCACACATGATGAACCAGAGCAGATTAAGAATGCAACTCCCTGCTGTCTCTCTGTATGTGGTGCACGTGCTTTTCGAAAGTAAAGTAGGAACATTAGCTGACCAATTAAACATTATCTGTTTTGGTAATATTAGCATCATATCAGATTCGTATTTGAGCAACAAGTTTGGAATTATGAGTGGCACGTTGTTTATCTTGATGGATTCAGGAGTAGTGCTAAGTAGCTACGATGATGGTACTTAATATAAATGAATGTCCGCATGCAAGTCGCATGACTTTTGTCATTTGGGTCAGTCGACCATTTTAGGCGGTTGGATGAAGATCCTACATCTCCTAACCCTTGTTCTTCCTCATCTCTGATTCTTCCCATACAGAACACTGCACGGGCCGCCGGCCAAACAATCAACCCCGACCCCCCGCCCTCCCCTGAACCGCCCCAACCGCCTGTGTGCCTCCGCCACCCCCACCCCCACCCCCGCCCGCACCCATGTCGAGCTTTCTTCATTTGGCGAGGCCCCACCACCGCCAGGCCACCGTCCCCCACAACCACCATCCCCACCCGAGCCCCTTCATTCGCACCGGCGAACTCCGGCGAGCCCTCAAAAATCGACTGACCCAATTTTGAAATTTAATCTACTTTCATTTAACTAGTGTGGAATATAAAAGGGGAAAACCATAAGCATTGCGAGTATGGTGTTAAGCACACCATGGAGGATCTGAAGGTGCAAACCAGACAAAGGCAACTTCACAATCAATGTTTGCTTTCAACTAACAAGTAAGTGATGGACAAGAAATCAGAGTAAAGCAGTGGCGATCTATTTTCTCACTTTGATAAATAAGTTGAGCAGATACGAAAGAGTACCGTCTCTGGTGCGGCGCCGTGTGTGCATCTGCCGAGAATTTGACGGTGCTGCGGTAGCGATGGCTGTCGGCAGCATGGAAGCAGATCTAGGAGGGTAGACGGTGGCGGCGTGGGAAATATCCCAGTGCGGTGGAAGAGACGGTCATAGGAGCGGCGCCGGCAAGGTGGACGACGACGGGGATGAAGCGAGAGCACGGGATGCAAGGATCCCGGTCTGAAGCCGTGGATTAGAGAGGTCGATCTCTTGTAATGCACGATGGCATCGGGGTGTCTGCTCTGGTATGGTGGAGGAGGACGGCGGTGGATGGGGTGGCGGACGGAGGAGGCTGGGGTGGAGAGGGTGTTTTGGCGCCCACGGAGTACGAATGGGGAAATGGAGGGACAGAGGAAGCAGAACCATGTCTTCAGGGCGCGCTTGTCTCAAATGTGAGGAAATTTACAAACATAGCCCCCGTTTAAAATTTCCTACATCACAGCAATATTAGTCGATTGGGGATAGGACGGTAATCTCGCACACACCAAATATTTGCCGACGAGAGTTTGTTTTGGTGCCCACCGTGTATGAATCGAGGAGGGAGTCGATTTCGGCCGAGGAGACACTATGTTTTGGCGCCCACCATGTATGAATCCGGGTGAGAGGCGGTTATGTCAAGTTTGAGTGAAATTACAAACCTACCCCTATCGAAACCTATAGAAATTGAGCCGATAGGCTTTGTGCGTCAGGGATAGGCGGTAATTTCCATCTTGCAGATTTTGGTTTCGGGTGGTTACTGTGACTTTTCCCGCTTCGTTCAAATTTTTGCAGAGCGAGAGTTCATGTTTACCATGCCAACACAATTCGAATCCAGTTTGTATTCTATTTTTGTTCGGGCGGGATCCATTTTCGATTGGAATAAAATTCTATATACATCATTTTTTATATATACTTTCAAATGCACAACAAAGAATTCTGCTCCTTTATATATATAATGTGATTTACAAATACAATGATCTCAAAATCATACGGTTGAATTCCAAAAATTTAAACCAAATTATGTTCTACTAAAATGTATGGATTAGTAATATCTACATATTAAATAACATAGATGCGCGTGAATTCATATGAGTATGCATATTTGATAGATCAACTTTGGTTTGAGTATGAATTACATGTATCATCATCTCAAATTCAAATATTTGAATCCCTTTTATGTTGACATCTTCTATACACGCAACTAAATATTTGAATCTCCTTTCACTCCCATCTCTCTCGCATGCTCCTTCATGCAGCTATCACTCTCTTTTCTCCAGCTCACCCTCACGCTCACTTCATGTTTCTCCTATTTTCGCAAACATGGTCTCTCGCTGTCTCCCTTGAGAAGTGTCACACTCTCCCTATCATTATACATTACACGGTTTTCATTATCTCTCACGTCTCTACCGTTCTCTCATATCACTTGGTACCTAAGCTTTCTTTTGCACCGCCACACACACACACTCTCACTCGTCTTTCACTTTGTCTTTCTGTCTATAGGGTTCTCTCACACACCCTATATCTCTCTAGATATGACTCATACCACTAAAATTACTCTCTCCCATAGACACAACATTTGTTGCGGTCTCCTTTCCGTCTCCATCCCATTTATAAAACTGACATTATTCATTAGTTTACTGATCAGAAAAACTCCCCCCTCTCTCTCCCTCTCTCTCTCTCACACACACAACTCCTGCTTCCACTTCCCTTCCCGACCACCGTCTCTCTCTCACACACACACACAAAACTCTCACTTTCGCACCCTCGACTCGTATTTCTCTCACAAAGATTGAACGACTAGCCTCCAGATTGGTTTATACACCCACACACTCGTGCTTCCACTATTGCGTACATGTCTCTCTCGCGCTCCTTGTATCTATGTAGATTTTTCGTCCCTTCTTGAGACATGCCCTCTTGATCATGCAAACACACACTTTCGCCTCATTTTAAGCTCATACCTCCTGCACACACTCTTTGTGTCTTTGTCACACACGCAGTCCGTCCTGCTCCTCTCTCCCTCTCTCTCACACACACAGCACACACACACACATGCGCTTTTTGCAACAACTAGCAAGATGCCCATGCGCTGCACAGAACATAAAGATGCATTTGTATGAGTAGTTTATCTTGTGGGAGAAAAGGATGAACGAGGGAAGGCCTTATTTGATAATGTGGAGAGGGGTGTGGGTATCTTTTTGCAAAATTGCCATAGTTTCTTTCCTATCCGTCGGATATAAATCGGACGACCTATATTGCAGGATGGCAGGTACACCATCATCACCAACTCTGTTTTTATAAGAGTAGAAATTAGAGATATACCACTTCTCAAATCTTGAAACCAACCACATTCCTCCCTTATCTCGTCAAAACCGCCAAAGGAATATATTTTGAGTGAAACATAACATATTTTTAGTGATATACGTATTTTAAAACTAGACTCTTTTTTCTATCAAATTGGTGAATATGTATTAATCTACTTTGATTGTGTGGAAACGCATTGGCACATTGCTAGTTATTACTACTGTGTAATTTTCTGGACACCATACAAACGGTACAGTACATATACGAAGAGAAGAGGTGCACGCACGTAGTCGGTCTCTCACTGTCTCGCACACATGAGAGTTACGTAAAGGCACCATAAACAAATAAACCCTAAAACCCTAGGTGCACAATTGCTGCATGCGCGGGTACCGGGTACGTGGTGGAGCACACCTTTGTAGGAATAGTCAGCTCGCATGATAATTTGATCGGTAGGAGTTGATGGTCGGGACCACAGGTGAACGACCTGGAGGCGGTGGCTCTCTAGGCGCCACTGATCGAGTAGCCACGTTTAAAATATCATTTTTTAGCGGGGTAAGAGTTCCGATTTTCAATGGCACGTTATAAGTACTAAGTAGTTTTTAGAACGATTGGTATGGAGCGAAAATGGAATTCATAACAACTACCTCCGTCCTGGTTTACTAGTCCCCATCATATTTTGGGTCAAAGTTTGTCCACGAATTTTACTTGTAAAATGTGAATGGAAAACGAGATTTTGTTATACCCAAACAAAAAAGGACTGGAGGGAGTGATTGTTCTGATACGGACGCGGCCTCTCATAGCACAGGCATTGAACCCGCGCGCCGGCCAAGAGGGCCCCACTCGCTGCAGGCCAGACTGAACACGCCTCCTTGCCGCATGCAACCGGCTTCATACTGCCCCGCCTATCTCCATTGAATCCGTGCGTGTGCCGGCAACATGTCCTTCCATGAGTCGGCCGGCATTTTAGAACACAACATCGACTGGATCCTCTCGTTCGCTCGCTATTTAAACAAGGCCAGACGCCTGTCAAGAACCGTACCACACCGTTGCTCCCCATATCCTCCTTCCACCATTTTCTCCACACTCTCCATGGCATCCGGTGAGCAGGAATACGAGTTCTCTAGCATAAAAGCTGGTTGGGTGCCCCGACAAGCCAGGAAACTCGCTGGCCCACCTCCCTTCCCACCCCAGGCCGTCAGTACCATGGGCGAGGCTACACGCGGGCAAGCGGAGGAGCAAGCCGCCGCTCCAAGCTGGCCGCTGGTGCATCAACTCGACGCTCCAAGACTGCTCGCCAAGGAGTGGCTAGTTGCTGCACGCCGGCACACGGGAGACCGTGGTGTCCAGTGGACCGTGGTTGGCTGCGCCATCCGACACAAATGTCGGCAGAACCGCGGCATGCGGGCGGAGGTCGCCAACACGTTTGCGGCCACTGCCGACACCTAGGAATAGTAGACCACTGGAGCCGCCGCCGCTCTGAACCCATGAATGCTACGACCACCGCATCGCCGGCATAGACACCCGGTGTGTTGCCCCTCAAAACATCATGGACCCCAGCCGCGGCTGGCATTAGAAATTGTACCTGCTTCCAGAAGTTTTTCACGATTAGTCAAAAAATGACCAAAATATAATTAATTACGCATCGTATTGACTTGTTGTGCTTGCACTGGTAGTAGGAACTAGAGATTTTTCTTTATTTATAACTCTCCTCACATTTTTTGGCTTTGAAGTGAATCATGGTTGTGGACATTATCTGTGAATGTGCAGATATATGTGAACATCAGTTTGATGTGGAAGTTGAACTTGGAATGTTGGGCTTGCGCGTGAACTATACCATGTCCAATGCTTCGTCTGTTATTGTTTGGAAAGTAATTGCTGTTATTAATGACCCAAAAAAATTATTTTGTGCCATATTAGTAGATCCACGGACATCACAACAGGCATGCTGACTGGATAAACATTCGAACCTAACTGTCATGAAGGAAAATTTGTATTGACAACAATTTTAGATAGCAGGAGATGCCTAGCCTGCTCTGCCTCTGCTAGCATCTTTCTGGCTTCTTCCATCTCTTCTTTGGCTTGGGTGAAGAGAGCATCTGATTGCTCTTTTCGCTTCTTTAGGAACTCAGCTCCATTCTCAAGGGCTGCTGCACACTTCCTTTCAGCCTTTACTAGAGCCATGAGGACACGAACAGTTGACGACTCCACCTGGCTTGTGTGTAATCCAGCATCATGTGGGAATTTGCACCTTGTGTCTAATCCAACATCATTAGGGAATGGGCACCTTGTGTGTAATCCAGCCTCATTTTGGAAACATGATCTCGAGGTTGACCATACTTCCCTCCTCGCATGAACTGCATCCTGACATGAAGTTACTTCTTTTTTAGATCAATACTCAGAGCAACCCAGATCCATTTAGTAGAAGCCAGATAAACAAGACTCGAAGGAGTGAATTCAAAAGAAAAATAATAATATAAAAACCGACTCCAAGGCGAGAACACCCACTTCCTACATCAAGCTAAAAATGAAAGCATCAGGATGATCAAGACTCTTCTTATTACACATCGAAGAATACGAGGCTAAGAGAAATAGAAACTGCAACATATACGCATCAAAGAACAAGACGGGTAAACGAAATTAGTGTGTTACTTACCAAAGCTCGCTTTACAGGTTCGGTGAAGCTCCTCTTTAACTTGCCATGCTCCTTGAAGATGTCCCCAATATCCCGTGCTTGGTCTTCATTGCTCCTCTGCATGTTTGCACTTGTGGTTTTAAAATCTCAACATGGCAAGAAAACTATAGGTATACTCACACATCTTGTGGGCAACATTAAAGCACTCATCTGCCATGTTAGAGCATCTCCAATAGAAGCGCAACGCGCAGCACGTTGAAAAGCGTTTACAGCACCGGAATAGCAAGTTTTTGCGGGACCGGAGTGCTGGCTCCAGCGGGCACTGCAAAAAATTGCATGCGTGCGCCGCTCCAGTAGACACGCTATATTTTTTCTCCTTTCTACTCTGACTAGATACACATTCGACTCCGAGTCGATACTGGCATATATAGATACAAGCAAGATGCCCGTGCATTGCACATAACATCAAGATGCATTTGTATGAGTAGTTTATCTTGTGAGAGAAAAGGATGAACGAGGGAAGGCTTTATTTGCAAATATGGAGAGGGGTGTGGGTATCTTTTTGCAAAGTTGCCATAGTTTCCTTCCTATTTGTCAGATATAAATCAGACGGCCTATATTGCAGGATGGCAGGCACACCATCATCACCAACTCTGTTTTTTTATAAGAGTAGAGATAGAGAATAGAGATAGAGAAGTAGAGATAGAGAGTACAAAGTAGAGACATAGATAGTTCTCAGCATAGATAGATAAAAAATAGATAGTTCAACTACTCCTCGTCATCCGATTCCTCCTCGGTGATGTCCTCCTCCGATGTCTCAATGTAGGCGTCAAGATACCGATCGTCGTTGGAGTCCCAGGGCGATGCTGCTCCTAGTTTCATGTTGAATTGAGCGGCCTCTTTCCGCGTATGCTTGTCCTCGCGATAGGCAGCTCGCTCCGCCCTCCTTTGTGTGTAGAAATCGCACTCGTTGATGATGTCCTGCAGGAAGCGTTGGCGCCACAGTGCCATGGCTTCCTCGTCCATCTCGGCGATGCCAAGACGGTGCTCCTGCCTCCGGTTGTCGCGACGATCCTTGTCGGTGATAAGTCGCGGCGGGGGCGGGAGCTCCTGCGCCCGCTCCCGCGTCGGCATGTTGGGGAAGTTCAATGTTCTATGAGGCCACCAGAGGCACCACGCCGCCACGTCATACGCGCGAGCAGCCTCGTGGGTGGTGTCGAAAGTGCCGAGGCCGAGGCGCATCCCGCAGAACCGGATCTCGGTGGAGAAGCCGCCGGAGGGGCGCGCAGGGACGCCGTGGTATCCCCAAGTTTCCAGGCGATGCGGCGGCATGGTGGCGCAGCGTCGGCGAGGAGATAAAGAGTAGGGAGGGAGTGGTGGCAAGGCACAGAGCGGTGGGAGGGTGTTGGATTTTATAAAGCGCACCAGACGCCGCGCACCAAAACTAGCGCGCGCCCGACCGCTTTTTCCCGCACGCGCGATCCTTTCCCGATGTCCCTGCTATCTCTACTCTTATATTTATTTTATATTTATATTTATATTTATCTCTACTCTCTACTCTCTACTCTCATAAAAAAAGAGTTGGTGATGATGGTGTACCTGCCATCCTGCAATATAGGCCGTCTGATTTATATCCGACGGATAGGAAGGGAACTGTGGCAATTTTGCAAAAAGGTACCCACACCCCTCTCCACATTTGCAAATAAGGCCTTCCCTCGTTCATCCTTTTCTCCCACAAGATAAACTACTCATACAAATGCATCTTGATGTTCCGTGCAACGCATGGGCATCTTGCTACTTCTAAAAAACTTTCAAGCATTGGCCACACTACTGGTTGCAGATGAAGAACCTACCAAGCACAGCGCGATATAGGAGCGATGCACGATTACAAGGTGATATTCTGTTGGAGAATGGAGGCTATAACTAATTACTTTTACGGGAACAATAGCAACCAGGAAATTTGAAGGGTAGGTATGAACAAAATTGGAACTGCACATGTACCGCTAAGGGATTCAATACACACATTACCAATCTAGGAGGAGTACGGTGGTCGCTGAGGCCTCTGTGCATCATGTTCGGCCACGGGAGTCAGTTCATTGTCCATGACGGTGGTGCTTCTGTGCTTGGTGTTGGCTTTCGGGAAGAAGATCCGAGACCATGGAAGACGGTGTCGGGGAAGAGGCTCCCTGTACGACGACGATGGTGGACCGGCTCTAGTGCGGCGTACGACATCGTCGATGAGGCAGATGCGCTGCGGTGGACGAGTGCGCCGATGTAGAAGGGGAGGAGCACGAAGGCTGTGGTGTCGTGGAGAAGTCTATTTTGTGGTGGGGATAGAAAATGGGGAGTATTCGGGTGTACTACTCTGGGTGCCGGGGTGGGGTTGGCTGGGTAGGGTGAACATGAACTTACCAAAACAGCCCCCTACCAAGCATCATCTGTAGGCTTGTTCTGAAGGATATGATGGTAACTTTGCACTGCTCGAATCAGGGTCGCGGGAGATTTTCCCGCCAACCTCAAAATTTTGTGACACTGAACTCCCCGTGTGGCGTGTTGGGTGATTGGGCTAAGCAACTAGCGAGTAGTACAAGTAGTTAGTAGTACTAGTAACTACTAGTACTCCCTCCGTTTATTAACTCTGCATATTAGGTTTGTCCGGAGTCAAACTTCCTAAAGTTTGACCAAGTTTATAGAAAAATGTAAACATTTACCATAAAAGATATGTATGATGTCAAAGTACATTCAATAATGAATCTAACGGTATTTATTTGTTATTGTATATGTTAATATTTTTTGCTATAAACTTTGTGAGAGTTTACAAAACTTGACTTTGACCAATGCTAATACGCGGACTTGAATAAAAACAGAGGGAGTACACATTTGTTTTCTTAGTTTGTAGTGAATTAATCATTTGTTGTAATCGTGAAATAAATATATTAGGCTATTGACTTTGAATGTAATGGTCTATACAATTCAATAGTTAGAATCGTTGTTGAATTCCAAGATGTATACGAGGTCTATAGTACTTCAGAATGTGCTCAAACTCACATAATCCCAGTCAAATGAAAATCTAAATGCATTTCATAGTTATTACTTTGTAGGATGCAACAAAACCAACCATAACTATACATCATCCATTATAAAAGCAACATTTTGAACACATCCCAATGTGTGAATGAAACATGTAGAGAGAGCTTGCGAAGATGGAGCAGATAGGGCGGGAAAGATTGTATGTATGTGGGCGAGAGAGTAGGAGACAAACCTAACGAGAGAGAGATATGGAGAGAGAAAGAGAGAGGAAGAAGTTAGATCTGTGAGAAAGATGGAGATATGTAATATATGTGAGATGCGTGTGCATCCGGATTTTGTACATATGGAAGGAGAAGAGAAAACATGTTTGATGAGAGAGCTGGAAAAACATGGAAGAGAGGGGAAGGATCTTGTGGGTTGAGGGATTGGTAATTTTGTGCGGGAGAGAGAGGGATTGGTAATTTTGTGCGGGAGAGAGAGGGGGAGGAGTAAGTCAGCCATCGTCACATCATCCTACTTCCAAATGGCCCCACATTCTAGTGCAGTGTGGTGTCGTCTTCGATCTCCTCGATGCCCTCTTTGAAGATTGAGGTGGTGTGCATGTCGGGGTGCAGAGAAGAACAAGTGAGAGTGGTCGCCAGATAACCTTGGATGGGGATGAATTGTGTGCTCGGGGGAGGGGGAGTGTGTGTGGAGTGTGTGCGTGTGTGTGTGTGTCATATATTGAGAGAAATCAAACCTATGGAGTGAATGTCTGTGTATGTGACAGAAACTACATGCTAAATAGGGTTTTCAAGAAGAGATTGTGAATGCGAGATAGAGAGCAATGTGCGGGCCTTGAGGTGGGCAGGGGCCGGGTGAGGGTGTCAAAATGTGTGCGTTGATGCATGTGTTACATGCGATCATGCGAGGGATAGATGAATTGAGAGAGATGGTTGTTGTGTTATGGATGCTCCTCTCTCTCTCGCACACACACAAGTACAAATAGAAGACCGTTCTCTCATGTATACACAACGTATCGGCATCTCTCTATGTCTCACTCATGCATGATCATTTGCAAATTCACACTTCTCTATGTCTATCACACGCACACTGTCTCCACATTGCCCTTCCGCCACAACACACATATGGACACATACACATGTTCTCTCTCAGTCACACACACAATATCAGTATTAAAGAAAACTAGGGCGCACCTAAAACATCCAAATCCAAATAAACACGAATTGAAGCTAAATTCAAATATATGGAAATATTGTAGCGTGAAGAACATTTCCAGGAAAAAAAGTTGAGTAATATTCGGGGATTATTTTCAAACACACAAAAAGGTTCGGTGGATGTCCTTCGAGCGCGACACGATGACGCACTGTTCGATCGACCGCGCGGCCGCTGTGCACGCGCTTGCACAGGATTCCGTATCACCGTTATGGTAAATAATATAAGCGTTGCCCCAGTCTAATGTTTACGTGTACTAGTACATGTTCTTTTAAGTTTGACCAACCCTATATAAAACTAAACTAAGCTCCCATACATGCACACATCATTATGCCGCCGCCGCCGTTGCACATGACGACATCATCTGTTCCGGCCCACCATTTCTCGCCCATCACCACCGTGTCGCCGCCATCCCTGTGCCATGAAGCCGAAGGCTCGCCCGCTCACGTTGTCTGCAGTCCCTCCTCGCGATGCCGCCATGCTGTCAAGCATGCGAGCAGATGGTGGAGCCATGTCTATGCATGCAGCGTACAAAGAGGAGGACGAGCGCGTGCTCCAGCATGTCGACGAGGAGTAGTGTGTCATTGTCGTCTCCGCCCACGCGGAGGAGGCACGCATGGTGGCTGTCGCAACGGAAGACGGTCGCGCCCACGCCAAGCCCGCAAACCAGGTGCGGACGCGGAATCTACCTTTGAGACCTTGAATGCCACGTGGATCCTGCAATTGAAGGAGCAATTTGGGACTGTCGACTTTTGTGAGCCGTTGGATGCAACATGGATGGCCAGAAGGGCTTCTTCAACCTCCGAAATTGATGCACTGTTTATCTTCTCTCTCAGGCATCGAGCCGCCAGCCTTCCACACGCCTAACCGCCTGCCACTGCCGCCCCGCCCTGCCCTGAACCTCCTACCACCGCCATGATCCCCCACCCCCGCCATCCATTTAACCCGGAGCATGATCATGGGCACCCTGCCACCCTAATATAAATACTGGGGTAGCTTCTCTACTGTCTTCTTCCTTTGCCCCGTCAAACTTCTTTCACAAACCGACTGACCCAAATTATACTACAAGTACGTACTATCAAGTACAGTAGGAACACGAACATACAAGCAGTAGTGCCAACTACAAGAAGAATGGTAGTAACACATACTAGTACTATTGTGCATACTAAAGAGTTGAAATAATGAGAAAGAACATAAACATTGTTTTGCTGGGGGCTCAGCACAACACACACACCTGAAATAAAACTAAACAACTAGTCCGCTTGACACTATAGTAGAACCAGCATGAACAACGGCACTGCCACCTTACTTGGAGTCCGAGTCCACGTCCTCGACTTCGTCCTCGTCCCTCTTCCTCTTCCTCTTCACTGATGCTTCTTTGCTTGAATTAGACACTAGGCTCTGCTTCTTCATCCAACCATTGTAGATATTTAAACAAAGGTAGGCATCCATTGATGCGTATAGGATGTGATCTTCATCTATTGTCTTCGAATCCCATGCATGATCACCCTCGTGGTGAGGTTTCTTCAGTTAAGCGTACGAAGGATCAATCATGGCTGCTTCCAGGGTCAGCATTGAAGGCTAAGAGGAGGACACCAGGCTTGCCTTCTGGAGATCGAAGGGCTGGCCTACAACGAGGCCTATCCGACCCATGACACTCATGTCGTTCCTAAAGTCTATAGTAATGAATTTCACTCTTTCGTCCTTGAGGAAGTCCTTAAAATCCTGGCACTCAATGTCGGCATGGCACATGTTGTAGACCAAGCTCATGTTATGTACACAAACCTGGATCACGTCGGGCTTCTTCTTCTTTGCCTCCTTTAGAATCTTCTCGCTTTCCAGAACTCTGGTGTACTCAACATCTAGCCCAGTGTCGGTGTCAAAACCAGCGGATCTCGGGTATGGGGTCCCGAACTGTGCGTCTAGGATCGATGGTAACAGGAGACAGGGGACACAATGTTTACCCAGGTTCGGGCCCTCTCTATGGAGGTAATACCCTACATCCTGCCTGATTGATATTGATGAATATGGGTGTTACAAGAGTTGATCTACCATGAGATCGTAATGGCTAAACCCTAGAAGCCTAGCCTGTGAATATGGTAATGAGTATATATGTGTTGTCCTTTCCGGACTATCCCCTTCGGTTTATATAGACACCGAGGGGATCTAGGGTTTACATGGAGTTGGTTACATAAGAAGGAATCTTCGGTCGCCAAGCTTTCCCTCCATGCCAAGTGGAGTCCAATATGGACACGGTGCAGTCTTCGGCCTTCATGTCTTCACAGCCCATCAGTCCGGCCCGTGGATAACAGGCCGGACGCCTGAGGACCCCTTAGTCTAGGACTCCCTCAGTAGCCCTTGAACCTGGCTTTTAATGACGATGAGTCCAGCATTCTGATTGTCTTCGGCATTGTAAGGCGGGTTCCCTTTTCTCCGAACTCCCAGATAGTCTTCCGATGCAATGATCGTATCCTGACCTGTTACACACACCATACACAACTGCAGAGAGAATATAATATTTGCATGAATCTAATCTGTTGATAGCTTTTTTCCAACACGTCATAGCGTATGTCCGGTTATAATTTCGAAGCATTTTTCTTCTGCCATTCCACGCTTCGAGACGTGGTTGTTATTGTCACGTCTTGTCAAAACAGATATTGTGTCCCCTTATTGCGGGATTCTCATCAATGCGGGCATGGGTAACTCAACTGCGCCGTTTATACATCCCTAGGGAACAGGCGAATCCTAAGGCGAGTGAGGAGGCGTTTTAATATTTGTTACCTTTATAAGGGGATAAGGACTCATCCCTCCTCTCCTCACGCTCTCTCTGTCCATCTTCGCCTTTCCGATCTCAAGCTCCAGCGCCCGAGTTCTTATCTCCTTTCCACTCCAGCAACCATGTCCGGATCCGGTGGTCAGGGCAAGTGGATGGTCTCCTCCGTCAAGGAGGAGGACATTACTAAGCTCTGGGCGGCCGGATATTTGGCGAAGGAGATCGCCCATCGTCTGCCAGTCGAGGGACAAGTCGTCCCCACGCCGGAGCCCACAGAGAGGGTAGTATTCATCACCCATTTCTTCCGCGGGCTAGGGTTTACACTCCATCCATTCGTCCGCGGGCTGATGTACTACTACGGGATAGATTTCCACGATCTATCCCTGAATTCTTTCCTCAACTTCTCGGATTTTATCGTCGTGTGCGAGGCCTTCCTCCGCATCCATCCCCACTTCGGGCTATGGCTCAAAATCTTCAACGTGAAGCCGAAGGTGGTGGAGGGCCAACATGTAGAGTGCGGAGGGGCCATGGTGAGCAAGCTATCCAATGTCTCATGGCCCAAAGGCACCTTTGTGGAGACAGTAAAGGAATGGCAGAAGCAGTGGTTCTATATCACAGAACCTCGTGGCACAACCTGGGCTGCAGCTGCTGAATTCCGCTCCAGCGCTCCCATGCGACTCACCTCCTGGGTCGAGAAGAGTCTGGACTAGTGTGCACCTGACGAGCTGATAGCGCTGCAGACGCGCGTTCAAATCATGGTGACCAAGGACATCAAGCTCGTTGACGTTATCCAGGTGATGGTAATCCGCCGGATTCTTCCGTGCCAGTGCCGCAGCCACCCTTTATGGGAGTTCCATTCGAAGAAGCACCAGACCCTAAAAAGGCTCTTCGATACTTCTCACGAAGGGGCCTGGAAGCTACTCTCTAAGGGCAACGAGAAGCCACCAGCCACGGACTCAGGCCGTGGTCACAATTGTAACCGCCCCGCCAGCGAGGTATGTTACTTTTGATATACTCCCAACTTAAATGTTTCGAGGATGATGTTTGAGATTTTAGTATTTCTCCCTCAGGACTATGTGGAGAGGGCGAACTGGATCAAGTGTCCGTCTCTGTTGCCCGAAGAACCAGTCATCCCGCGCTTGGCGAAGATGCTGGTGCTGGCACCATATACGGCACCGGAGAAGAAGGCCAAGAAGAAGGCCAAGGGGGCTAAGAGTGGCCCCCGTCGCAAGGGCACTTCGGACGCGACGTCCGAAGACGACGAGGCCCATTCCTCTGTCCCTGAGAACAATGACGAAGAAGAGGAGGAGGAGGGAAACAACCCTCCTCCCGAGGAGAGGAAGAAGAAGAGGGTGGCCTCGGCACATCTGGAGGTGAAAGCGCCCAAAAAGGGGAAGGGCGCCCTAGCGGTCGACACCACGTGGGACGCTGACAGTAGTCCGGAACGTCACCCCCGTACTAGGCCCCAGGCCGCATCGTAAGTGACATGGCTTATTCATGCGCATATCAGCCCTTTCTTTTTATTATTCTAACATGGTTAATCCACACTATTGCAGTCCGGCCCGCGACCTTGTCAAGCGATCCTCATCTGGAGGTTCGTTGGTTCCGTCGGAGATGGCGCTGGACGAAAAGCTCGACGCTCGTGAGCATAATGAACGCTCGATTATTTGGCTCGTTTCGGCTCGTGCTCGTTAGTTAATGAACCAAGCTGAACAGTGTTTTTTGCTCGTTAAGATTAACGAGCTTAATGATCGAGCAAACGAATTTCATGAGCTAACTCGTTTAGCTCATTAAATTTCTAGTAGTTTTTTTTGAGAATTTCCAGAGCCCACTAATAGTTTGGCCTGCCTAAAGGCCGAACGCCCCAGCCCACTTCGGGCCACACGGCCCACACCTCTCGCAGAGACCCAGACCTAGGAGACCTAGAGTCCACGACTCATCTCCAGTCTCCACTAGTCAGCCGCCAGCGCTAGGAACCAGAGGAAGTGACGAGGGCACAGGGCAGTACAGCGGCGGTCGGCGGCCGATGACCTTCCGGCGTCCAAATCTCTGGTATCCCCGCCCCCGTTCGCCTCTCACCTCGAACATCTCCATTCCCCAGTCCTGACCTCTTGCATCGGTCGTCTCTAACTCTGGCAATCCCCATCTCCATCTGCGAGCCCAGTGCAAGAATGGATGAACGCCGGTGGCCAGCACCTTCTGCCACAGCTACAAGCATGGAGTCGCGGAAGAAACGAGCTGCCTCTGATTGTGCGTCACGGGACTCTCCATCCACCGCAGCATAGCCTGATCCTCCTCTTCTTTCACAAGCGCAGAAAAGGGCAAGGGTGGATCCAACAGTGTCTGATGTTGATGATGCCAGATCAGCAGCAGTAATTTCCTATTGTGCTCATGTGTTAGATGGTTAAATCTCAACAATTCAGTTCATATGAATGTGTACTCCAGTAGTGTTGTTACTATTTAAATGCAGTATATACTACTAAATTTTATTTGTATGTTCCCATTGCAATTTTTTTTATTGATGTCTGATGTTTATAATGCCAGATCAAGAGCAATGCAACTATTTTGTTGATTGCAATTTTGGTATAGAACTCTAATTTCAGTTTCGTACATTGCCATTTTTGCTATACTTTTATAGAACTCTAGTTACAATGTAGATTAATAGAACTTCATCATTCATATTCCTAATCAATCATGGAGTGATGACTTGTTAAATTTGATTATATAAATCATTCTATTTCTTTTTGCATAGGATGGTGATATAGAGGAGTGGGTTGAGGTTAACGAAGGATACGAAGAGGTTGATGAGGCAGATGCGTATGACATGGATGATGATATGTCAGATCCTTCTCAAGGATTGGGTGACAAAGGAAATGATGTACAAGCTGAGGTCAATGACAATGAGAAAACAAAGAGAGGGATAAGGAAAAAGGCAATAGTTGATGTTGGTAATAAGGTTAAGGTGAGGAAAACTAGAGTTAAGCATGCGCCATGTTGGCAACATTTCAAGGAGGTTAAAGCTGTATGCAAGAAGAAACCAGGGGCGGTCGTCACGAAGGAAAAATGCTTGCATTGTTGTAACTTGTTTTCTTATACTCCAGGGGGAGCAACTACTAGTCTCAATCGGCATGTAGATGTTTGTGCGGACTATCTAAACAAGAAGGGAAGACAACAACGACAAGGTACAATCAATTTGGATCCTGAAAAGCCAGGTGCATCTCTTATAGTGAATCATGAATATGATCATGCACAAGTCGTTAAAATCATAGCAAAGATGATAATTGTGCATGAATATCCTTTTAGGATGGTAGAGCATGCTTGGTTTAATATCCTCATGAGATATATGAATGCATCATACAAGTTCATTGGTAGGAAGAAAATTAGAGCCGAATGCATGAAGGTGTATCTTTCTGAGAAAGAAATCCTTAAGAAGCAACTAAGGTCTGTTGAGAGCATTAGTTTGACAAGTGATATATGGACTTCCAACCAGAATCTTTCCTACCTAGCTGTTGTTGCTCACTACATAGATGAGGATTGGGTTATGCAATGTCGTGTTTTAAACTTGATAGAGTTAGACCCACCTCACACAGGCTTTGTCATTAGCTCAAGCCGTTTTTGGATGCTGCCAAGAATGGAAAATAGAAGATAAGATCATGACAATGACCATGGATAATGCTGCCCCGAATGACTCTGCTGCTAAGAAATTGATGGACAAGTTCACTGCTAGGAAATCAGCAAAATTCATACCTAAGTACTTTCATGTTCGTTGTTGTGCACACATAGTAAATTTGATAGTCAACAATGGCATGGAACCATTGCAACCTCTGATATGCAAGCTTAGAGAAACTGTCAAGTACTTGAAAAAATCTCCATCACGCATGTCGAACTTCTTGTCAGATTGCAAGTCTCTCAATATTAAGGTTGGAAAAGGATTATGCCTAGATGTAGTGACTAGATGGAGTTCTACATATAGAATGGTAAACACTTGGCACTTTGTATAAGGAAGCTTTCCATGAGTATGCACAATCAGATCCTAATTATGAATGGCAGCCCGATGATGAAGATTGGGTACTATATGGCAGAATTCAACCCATCTTGAAATCATTTGCTGAGGTAACTACTATACTATCAGGATCTACTTACCCCACTACCAACATTTTTTATCCATACATCATGAATGTTAAGATTGCTATAGTAGAGCATGCTATGTCCGGAGATGACAATTTGAAAATGATGGGGGAAGCCATGCTTAATAAGTTTGATAAATATTCGGATAGCACTGTTGTGCCAGAAAACAAAAATCGGAAAGATAAAAAAAGGTAAAGAACAATGTTATGGTGATTGCCACCATTCTTGATCCGAGATTTAAGATGAAACTTGTGGACTATTGTTTTAAGAAAATGTATGGTAAAGAGGGGGGTAGTAGTGATATGGAAGATATCAAAACAGAGTTCTTTGATCTGTATGCCACATATGAGATGGAAAATCGTCAGCATGAGGCTTCTAACACCAATGAGCAGAGTTCAATTTCAAGTAGGCAAGCATCTACATCTATGACCACATTGTCGAGTGGGTTTCAATCCTTTCTCGAGGAGACAAATTCGGAGCCATGCAAATCTGAATTGACTACTTATCTTGAAGACAAGACTCATCCCATTAATGATCCAAGTTTCACATTACTTGACTGGTGGAGGTTGAATGCTTATAGATATCCTATTGTGGCAAAAATGGCAAAGAAGTTCTTGACTATACCAGCTACTAGTGTTTCATCAGAGTCAACATTCTCTACAGGAGGTAGAGTTCTCGATGACTACCGTAGTTCTCTACTCCCAAGCATGGTTGAGGCACTTGTTTGTGCTTCTAGCTTCATCAAAGGATCAAAAGAAAACCACATTAGGCCTACAACCATAGTGGTAATATTAGTTGCTCTTTGTTGTCTACTACTTGTAAGCTTTGACATACTATTTGTAAATGGACTGCCTAACTGAAACTACATTTCCCTTTGTAGGAAGATGACATTGATGATGATGTTGAGTTCATTCCATTTCCTGAATCTATTGTGGAAAGCATCTAGCAGGTTGGTGCTTGGCTACTGGCCGAGACTTGTAATTTTTATTTTGCAACTTTGTTTTCTTTCTCTTGTACTATTTATATTGCAATGCCCATTTTGTCTATTAAACCTTCTCCTATTTAAGGTCTACTACACTACTGTAAGAGAAACCTGAAAGTTTACTTTCTTTGTTTCAAAATTTGCATGTAGGAAAACTCTGCAAGTTCATGAAGGCATCATAAGCAGCAAGGTGGAAGGGCTCCTGGAATGTTCATTCACTACTGCCTGTAGCGTGTTGCTACTATCTTTAATATTTATTAAATTATGCAAACTGAAAGGTGCACCAGACTTGTTGGTGTTTGCTGCTGCGTACTAGACTGCTAGTGTTGCTACTTTATGCTTTTGTGATGGACCAGACTCGAGTGGTGTTGCTACTGCATAGTAGTCTTGCTATGCTACCGTTTTGACTCCAACGTCCTTTTATTAATTTATGCTATTGTGAATTTGTGATGGAAACCTTCTGTGTTTGGGGTTTGGCAATTTGGCTGTAGCGTGTTGCTATTATTTTTTAAATTCAAATGATGCAAAGGTGCACCAGCCACCAGACTTGTGTGTTGTTGCTGTTGCGTACTAGTGTTGTTAGTTGTTACAACTAGAATGTAATTGTCAAATTTATGCCATTGTGAATTTCTGATGGCATCACAAGATTCTTCTGTGTACTGTGTTGTCTATACCTTAACGAGTACTCGTGAAAGCTCGCGAGCATAACGAGCTCATAACGAACCAAGCTTAACAGAGGTTTCAGCTCGTTAATATTAACGAGCTTATTGATAACGAGCTTAACGATAACGCGAGCATAACGAGCTCATAACGAACGAAGCCGAAGGTGGTGGAGGGCCAGCATGCAGAGTGCGGAGGGGCCATGGTGAGCAAGCTATCCAACGTCTCATGGCCCAAAGGCGCCTTTGTGGAGACAGTAAAGGAATGGCAGAAGCAGTGGTTCTATATCACAGAACCTCGCGGCACCACCTGGGCCGTAGCTGCTGAATTCCGCTCCAGCGCTCCCATGCGACTCACCTCCTGGGTCGAGAAGAGTCCGGACTGGTGTGCACCTGACGAGCTGATAGCGCTGCAGACGCGCGTTCAAAGCATGGTGACCAAGGACATCAAGCTCGTTGACGTTATCCAGGTGATGGTAATCCGCCGGATTCTTCCGTGCCAGCGCC
Source organism: Triticum urartu (assembly GCF_003073215.2). Classification (NCBI taxonomy): domain Eukaryota; kingdom Viridiplantae; phylum Streptophyta; class Magnoliopsida; order Poales; family Poaceae; genus Triticum; species Triticum urartu. The sequence continues at coordinate 401,713,499 of NC_053024.1, forward strand.
GCAGCCACACTTTATGGGAGTTCAATTCGAAGAAGCACCAGACCCTAAAAAGGCTCTTCGATACTTCTCACGAAGGGGCTTGGAAGCTGCTCTTTAAGGGCAACGAGAAGCCACCGGCCACGAACTCAGGCCGTGGTCACAATTGTAACCGCCCCGCCAATGAGGTATGTTACTTTTGATATACTCCCAACATAAATGTTTCCAGGATGATGTCTGAGATTTTAGTATTTCTTCCTTAGGACTGTGTGGAGAGGGCGAAGTGGATCCAGTGTCTGGCTCCGTTGCCCGAAGAACCAGTCATCCCACGCCTGGCGAAGATGCTGGTGCCGGCGCCATATACGGCACCGGAGAAGAAGGCCAAGGGGGCTAAGAGTGGTGCCCGTCGCAAGGGCACTTCGGACGCGACGTCCGAAGACGACGAGGCCCATTCCTTTGTCCCTGAGAATAATGACGAAGAAGAGGAGGAGGAGGGAAACAACCCTCCTCCCGAGGAGAGGAAGAAGAAGAGGGTGGCCTTGGCACATCTGGAGGTGAAAGCGCCCAAAAAGGGGAAGGGCGCCCTAGCGGTCAACACCACGTGGGACGCTGACAGTAGTCCGGAACGTCACCCCCGTACTAGGCCCTAGGCCGCATCGTAAGTGACATGGCTTATTCATGCGCATATCTACCCTTTCTTTTTATTATTCTAACATGGTTAACCCACACTATTGTAGTCCGGCCTGCGACCTTATCCAGCGATCCTCATCTGGAGGTTCGTTGGCTCCATCGGAGATGGCGAGCATGTCGCCACCGCCTTCTTACTCCCCCGGGGCCAGGGACGATACCAAAGTGTTATCCCGAAGGACCGCTCCGAGGGGAGGTGCCCAGGACGTTGTCCGGGAGGCGCCACAAGGCAGGACCTCCACTACCGGACACACGGCGAGGCAATCCCCATGGAGACTGGCGAAGAGGGCCGTATCCAATTCGGAACTCAGCCGAATATGATTCTGGAGACCAATATGGCTCCGGAGTCGGGCGAGCAGCCCCCTTTGAAGGAGGGCGGTGCGTCGCCTCCACCGGTGGCTCCTGTCCATCCAGGAGCGCCAGATGACCTGATGGGGGAGCTACGAAGCGCCTCCATCGTCGATGAGCACTGTATCCTTATGGGTGCGGTGATTGAGAAGGTTCAGTCTGCCAGGAGTGGACTGAATGAAGCCTGCAGCAACTTGTTAACAGGTTTTGAGGCAAGAAAGAGAAAAACCCCGTATAGTTCGTAGCCCCTGAGACGATGTCCGGTGTTCGGCAAGGAGAACCGGACAGGGGGTCAATCCTTAATTATAAGAGGCTGACTGAATATGTATCGTTAAGCAGGCGTCCCTGTTGGCCGCGACCTCGCATTCTGCCGAGGTCTCTGAGCTAAAGCGGAGGTTGGAGCGGACCGAGAACGAGCTCGGCGAGTTTAAAGTTCGGCTCCAGGAGAAGCAAGGTGAGGAATGACTTGCTATATGTTCGGGAAAGGATAAGCGATGTGTATTGACAGCGATATTGTGATATGTGCAGAAGCCGCGACCGAGGTCGAGGCCCTGAGGAAGTCCCTGGGCAAGGCCAAGGAGCAGGCTGTCTAGCAGCAAGCCACCCGTAAGATGCTAAATGCCTGGGTCAAAGAAGTCCACCAGGAGCTCCAGGATGCTGTGAAAAAGTGTGAGGCCTTGGAGCAGGATGCGTCGGTTCGAGGGACCGAACTCGCCAAGGCTCGTCAGAGTGTGGAGACTGCACAGAATGAGGCCCAGGCCACCCTCCAGGAGATCCAGGAGGCCAAGAAGATCGCGGCGGGTAAGGCATTTAAGATGCAAAGCAAGTATGCGGAGAAGCAGTACCTTTTACTAAACCGATTTTGGAGTTCCCCAGGTGCTTTTGCGGATTTGCCACGCAGTGTATCAAACGCCGTGGAGTTCTAACAAGACGAAGGAGGGGGTTCTTCAGAGAGGCTCTTCTGGTCGCAGTATGCGGCACCAGAGCATCCCATGTCCTTCACCGATCAGCTGAAACAGCTGGTGGAGCTGCATAGGGTGGCCAGACTAGCCATTGAGGATTTAATAATCCGGTTGTGGCCAGCTGAGGCTATGCCTAGCAGCTACTTTGGACTCGTGACGCGGATGGTGAACCCCTGTCCTCGGCTGCACGTTATCAAGCGCTCCGTATGTATTGAAGGTGCCCATATGGCTTTCGCTCGCTGCAAGATGTGGTGGGCGAAGATGAACGTTGTTGAAGTCGCCAGCGGGCCACCAGAGGGCAAGGAGCACCGCACCCCCAAGTGATATTTCGAGGATGTCATAGAAGGGTCTCGATTTGTAGCGGCGCAATGTTTGTTGGACATTTTATTTGAATAGATGTATTCATGTTGCCTTTGTCTTGTATTATGGGAACAAAGCCAACTTTTGTAAAGTAATTTAATTTATGCTTTGAATTGTTTCCTCCTGTGCGGCCGTGTTGTGTGTAATCTGAGGGTTGGCCAGTCATCGGCTTCTGCCCTCACGTAGATAGTACGGAGGTGTTCGGGATGGAATCTAAACAATCTTGATCCAATTACATGGTCCTTGAAGGAGTAGTTTAGCGCAACGAACAAGGCAATCCGACTTTATGGCTTTAACGCCCTGACTTAGCCATAGGAGTTTTATAATAAAGCATGGGCACAGCCCCTGGTTTAAGCCAGAGTACTGTCTTCATCTGATCGGGAAGTACCAATCTCTCGCGTAACACAGAAAAAATCTCCAACGATTTGTAACCCTCGAGTAGCTGACCGGCTCTCGCCACATCATTGTCGGAGTAAATGACCACGGGTAGCCTAGCCGGCTTCCCCTGGCACTTCAGAAAAATTATAGGCCGAACAAGCCTCCAAGCTTCCAAGACATGGGGCCGTCTTCCCCCAGCCGGCTACCTCTCAAGCCGGCTGCGAAAAGGCAGCCCATCCCTCAAATCCTTGAGAAACAAGACCACGAGAAGGCCGACTTCCAGAAGCCGGCCATAAAAGGGCCGACTCCTAGGAGCCAGCCCCTCAGCAGGCGGCTAAGATCTTGCCCTCAGAGTCTGCACCCACATAACGACGACAAGACGGGGCGTGGCTATAGTAAGACCTGCCACCCCCGAATCCCGGCGCACGCATGGCCACAGTGCACCGTACGGGGCGGCCATCCCCATCCGGCGTGGCACTTTTTCCACGATGATCGTGACGTCACCCACGGCGAGGGGTCAGTGAGATCCGTGGGTGGCGGGCCCCCTCGGTCAGGGAGATCCCGAAGGCGGCCAGGCTTCCCACAGTCGGCCAGGGGTATGGCCGGCTTCCAACAGCCAGCCAGCTCTCTCCCTCCAAGGAGGTGCTTCATTAAGGAGACAAGAGAAGGTAAGGCTACAGTGATGAGCTGCCTCGCGGCGGCACTGTGGCCATGCTTACCACGACAAAGCCATCGTCACCAGGGGCAAGGTAATAGTAACCAGCCCCCGACAAGACCCCCGAGTGGTGGGGCCGGCCTGTCGGCCAAAGGGTCGGCAGCCGGCGGGCCTACCAGTCGCGGGCCCCACCAGTCGGCGGAGAAGCCGGCGGGCGTAGACACAGACGGCTGGGGCCCATGCCCAGCCGAATTACCATTGTACCCCTGGGGGGTAGGCCTATATAAACCCCCCAGGGTTCCCATGCAGGGGGGTCACTCTTTGGATAGATTTTAGATGCTCCAAGGAGAAGAGGAGCGGGCTAGCCTGGCCCTCCCTCATCCTTTCACCGAACAGCTCAAGGAGCATTCTGTAGCAACCCACCGAGCTAGTGATCTTGCGGAGACCCCGCAGAGCAGCATTAGGGGTGTTATCTCCACGGAGAGCCCTGAAGCTGGGTACGATTCGCCGGCGTGCATGTCTTCGCCTTAGCCCGTTTCCAGGCATCGGTGATGTTTTATTGGCTCCCACAATGATAAGCCATCCATTGGCACATGTCGCACCAACCACCCGACATTTGGCGCCACCGTGGGGCCAGGTGCACCATCGTCCGGAGACCTGCTCTGGACAGGAACCCTCTTCCTTCCCAATGTGCGTAGCCAGCCTGGCTCGCCCGATGGCGCTTGCCCCGACACGCTGCAAGATGTCGCCGACGCCTGCGCGGCGAGCTGCCTTGCCGATCTTCTTGGCAAGGCTCGCATCTCTGACAAGCCCGCATCCGACGCGCGGCACCTTGCTGGAAGACCTCAGAGAAACATTTGAAAACTTGCGCCGATTCCAAATCAAGCTCAACCCCGAGAAATGCGTGTTCGGAGTACCAGCCGGCCAGCTCCTGGGCTTCCTGGTCTTCGAACGCGGCATCGAGTGCAACCCAATAAAGATCAAGGCCATAGAGAGAATGGAGATTCCCACCAAGCTGCGGGATGTCCAGAAGTTCACCGGATGCTTGGCTTCCCTGAACCGCTTCATCAGCCGGCTCGGAGAGAAGGCCCTCCCCCTCTACCGACTCATGAAGAAGTCCACTCATTTCAAGTGGAACGACCAGGCGGACCAAGCCTTCCACGAGCTAAAGAAGATGCTGAACACGCCACCTGTCTTGGTGGCACTGGCTAAAAAGGAGCCCATGCTCCTTTACATTGCCGCTACTAGACGGGTGGTCAGCACTGTCATCGTAGTCCAACGCCCAGAAGAAGGCCGGGCTCAGCCGGTTCAGAGGCCGGTGTATTATTTAAGCAAAGTCTTATCCACCTCGAAGCAGAACTACCCACACTACCAGAAGATGTGCTATGGTGTGTACTTTGCTGCCAAGAAGCTCAAGCCCTATTTTCAAGAGCACCCCATTATGGTCGTATGTACTGCCCTGCTTGCCGAGATCATAGGCAGCCGGGATGCATCCGGCCGAGTGGCCAAATGGGCCATTGAGCTGGCCCCCTACGCGATCTTCTACCAACCCCGCACCACCATTAAGTCCCAGGCACTGGCCGACTTCCTCGTCGATTGGGCTGAAACCCAATACCAGCCACCGGCTCCCGACTCCACTCACTGGCGGATGCACTTCGATGGGTCCAAGATGCACACCGGCTTGGGAGCCGGCATCGTCCTCACCTCTCCCGAGGGCGACAAGCTCAAGTATACATTGAAAATTCATTTTGCCGCCTCCAACAATGTGGTCGAGTACGAGGCGCTCATACACGGGCTCCGGCTAGCCAAAGAACTCGGCATCTGCTGGATCTTGTGCTATGGCGACTCGGATTTGGTGGTCCAACAGTCATCCGGTGACTGGGACGCAAAAGATGCAAACATGGCGAGCTATCGTTTCCTCGTCCAGCAAATCAATGGATATTTTGAAGGATGTGAGTTCCTTCATGTACCACGTGCCGACAACATGCAAGCGGATGCCCTGGCA